>NW_028145568.1:355000-362500 GCF_977016875.1 Pavona decussata
GTATCTAAAAGACACGTGTTGAAGGCTGATGTTCTTGGCAAAAAGGTACCTGAACATAAATATAAGGTCAAGTTTATTTCACCAACGACGGGGACATTGATTGAGAAATGGATTTCTGTAAGTGACATAACAAGACTAACCATGGAAAGAGAAAAGAGAAAACGAAAAGCTCCAACAAAATGTTCGCGAAAAGAAAAAAAAAAGCCCACCGCGGATTACGGATTGGCAGATTTTGAACATTAAGCCGATTGTACTGTTTGGAACAGCACACATATTTGTAATGGGGAAAAACAACCGAGCCACAGCCGTAACACACATGAATCAGCATTCTTCTCGTTTGCATGCCCTGATGTGTGTCACGGTTATCGGTTTTAACAAGTCAACCGGAAGAAAAACTACAGGTAACTGAAATAACATTTTCACATCAGAACTCCGTAGTATATTACATAAGGGACAGCCATTATCAATTATCATTATCAATGTTTATTTGCCCATAAAACCACAAGATTATGGATACCTCCATAATGACATTTATCTAGAGGCTAGCGTTTGGCTGTTCTGATGGACAAAATTTGAAATATATGTGTTCATCAATAATAAAGTTAATCACCTTAAACTCCGTGGTTTTATCTCTGTTGTACAAAGACAGTACAGGACATATGTTCGTCCTCATTACTTTGTATCCTTCGAGGAGACTTCAGGGAATTTTCCCGCCTCCATCATTAATCATTTTGCCTTCAGTACTGTTCTTCTTCTTTTGCATACGACTGGGCCTGTTTTCACTTCCACCTGCGCTAGCGATACTTCAATTTAGATGATTAATTTGTCACTAATGTTGTTTTAGACAATAAAAAGCCACTCGCGTGGCCAGACTACTCCAGCTTGGATATCTCACTTCTGTTCAGGGTTGTATCCTGGTAAACAAATGGTGACTAGCAATTAAAAGTCCACGCTGGCATCTACATAAAGATACTTTGTATGATAACAAGGATGAAGTCTATGATAATTATTCCTTATGGAGCAGGAACTTTCAAGAAACCATTGTGGGCTTAATGGAGAGAGCCCCTTTTACAATATTTACACTGCATTATTTATTTAGATAATTTTTTTCTTAAAGGTGTGAATTGAATTGGCGCTTTTAACAGCTGTTGGAAGATTGTTCCATATTTGAAACCCTTAAATATGACAGTTTATTGTTTATAATTGCTTTGAGGATAATCCCACATGGATTTCTAATAATGACCTCCTGCTATGACAATGGCAGATGCTGTTAGTTGTGGTAGAGATCTAGAGTATTTTGGTCGCCTGGTGCGAGAGGATGAAACCACTATGCTGTTGCGATTTCTAGAGCAACGGGCTGATGGTTTTTATGAGTTCAAGCAAAGAAGAGTTGAAAGAAGAGCACCTAGAAAAACATCTTGTATTCATGCCAAATGTTATTGTAAACTGAAAAAGGATTGGTCAATTTGAGATTCCCCAAGAGAAAGAAGTAAGGAAAAGGCATACAGAACTTTGGAAGAATATACATTTGAGAGAAAAAGGTAAAAGAATAATTTTAGTGATAATAAATATTAAATGGTGCAAAATAATTCAGAAACCAAACTGATTTCTGAGTGTTTGATCCGGCCCAGAAAGTTTTTTTGGGTAACCCGCGTCATGTAAATAAACAGTGTGCATTTAGTTGACCTTTTTTGGGTCTAGTTCATGCTTTTTCCCCGAGTTTCTATCCACATGTACTTGCAGAAATGTTTTTAAGTTACTTTAACAAAGGGGGGTGATTAGGTACGCGGATCAAGGGATTTGGCTAGAAAAACGGCTCGGATTTCGGATTTTAAGGATATTTGTACGGATTGGCAGATTTTGAACATTAAGCCGATTGTACTGTTTGGAACAGCACACATATTTGCAATCGGGAAGAACAACCGAGCCACAGCCGTAACACACATGAATCAGCATTCTTCTCGATTGCATGCCCTGATATGTGTCACGGTTATCGGTATTAACAAGTCAACCGGAAACAAAACTACAGGTAACTGAAATAACATTTTCACACCAGAACTCCGCAGTATGTTACATAAGGGACAGCCATATCCACTTGTGTAGGGGTATGCCCGGAAATGGCCAAGCTAAAACTCAAGTAATGTGAAACACTTAAGATTACTGCCCTACCCTTAACTGGTCAGTGTTGAAATCTTAGATGCAAATGCTGTTAACTTAAGGCACCTGTTTTGATAAAACCTAATGTTGTTGCTAAGGTTGTTTCTTGAGCAGAACTATATTTATAATTTGAAGCATAAAATGTACATAATTATATAATGTCACCCCCTCCTCACACCACCATGTGACCACCACCCCTCCCTGAAAGTAAGCCCTCCCATTAATAATACTATCAAAAAGTCTTTGGACAAATATAAGCACATTCTGCTAGATATTGAATTTTTACTATTTGGTTCCAGCCTCTGAAAGGAGACGGTTGTCAGAGCAAAATCAAACACATCCTGGAATATCTTTTAGGGATAAAGAAATTCCAGTATATGTTTGCAGGGGATTATCAGCCAACTGTGCGTTTACGTTTCACTGGTGATGGCCAAAAAACAAAGATAGGAACAGTCATGGCTGTGTGTTCTGTTCTAAAGGAAGCAGTGTATAAACCTGACCACGAGTACACAGCATGCCTGTACAATGGCAAGTTTCCACATTGCATATCCTTCAGACATTTGACTCTTTACTGTCCTGCTTTTATTTCTTGCAGTGTGCCAAGTTTTCTGGACAGTGTATACGTGTATTTTGTGCATAATTATCTGTGGATTATATAATGTATAGACTATATACCCACAACTGTCAAAGAGATTGTTTTCTTTTAGAACAACGATAAATATTGCCTACAGCTGTACCTGTCTATGTTAACTGTTTTTAATTACTAAGTTTTGTGACGTTTTGTTTCAGAAAGGAAGGACATGAAGAACTGACATCGTGTCTGAAATGTGTTTCGAGAAATGAGAGACCTTGAAAGAACGGGCCTAGAGTTTGATGGCTACCATTTTTACATTGAGTGGTAAGTATCTGTTACATATTTGCCTTGCAATAACTATATTTCATTTGGCCTTAATTCTCAAATGTCCCACAGTGGTAGTCAGCAGGCAACAGGCAGCAGAATAATGTATTTATTAACAATAGCCGCCAGTAGATTGCAAGAAGGTTGTACATATCACAGCTTATAACAGTTTTGTTGATGTTATATATGCATACATGAAGAGTCCTAACAAAACTGATACTGGAATTCTTACTGTTCCCATTTACCAGGTTAGTGCGCAGTGACTGAAACTTCCTGGCTATTTTGCTAGGGCTTTCAGTTGCCTGTGTAACAAGGAACAAATTCTGGACTTTTTGAGTAAGTTCTGTCTTATAATAGTAATGTCACAAAGGAAAAAAACCCCAAGACGAAGAACCCAAAAGGAGGAAGTTATGACAAATTGGATTAGGCAGTCTACAAGTATTTTCTTAATGTGCGAGGCCAGAACATCCTGGTTAGTGGTCCAACTCTTAAAGAGAAAGTGATGTCTTATGCCAGTCATTTACAGATATCTTTGATAATCTTCTCCTTGTTTTTTAACCACGTGGTTATCGTATTCAGAGCCACATTACATTTTGAAGCCGCTACCTTCTTAGACAGGTTTTTTTTCAATTTCTTCAAGGGTTTTGTATTTCCAATGCAAAGACTTTATGGACACTGTTTTGGTGGCTGTGACATTGCTAAGATTTTGTATAAAACTCAATGTAAAACGCATCAAGAAAGTACATTTAGCACAGCCAACTGAAATTTAAAAACCAAATCAGTGCGTCTGAAGAACAAACGTCAACTTTAGTTAAAAGTGTCAAAGTAAACACTGTAGACAACCGGGAGGCAAGTTTGCTGTTCCTTTTATCAGTTCACAAGAAAGCGACAGTACTGACAGGAACCAAAACATGCGGTGGACAAATATGCAGTTTGCGTAATGCCCGGTGAGGAAATTGTTGGACATTTAAAGAAGGGTAAAACTGGACACTTTGCAAAGGCAGTCTTTCACTTTTTGAAGGTTGATGAAAGGTTTATGTGCTGCTATAGTGAAAGACAAAGCTGTCAACCTTGAGGATGGCGAAGGCATGCAAGTACCATGCACTCTTCATTTCAGGGAGACAAAAAAATTTATTGATGTATTGCGACAACAGCTTTGAAAAACAAATAAAGGAATTTTCGTTTTGTAATCCAAAGCAGTCATTGTACCTTTCAGACTAATGACAGATTTGTGGCTTGCTTGTTGATTAAAATGGGAGAAAACAGCTTATATGCAAGTGTCAATTTCTTTAAAGGTGAGAATTAACTGACATCTGCACCTAGTGGTTTTGAAATTTTTCGCAGGTTCGAGTTATGGAGGATCAATTTGTCCCACGAGAGCCAAAAATTGGTTCGAGTTAACAGGGGTTTTGAGAAATTAGGGCTGAAATTATAGAGCTTGAGTGAAGCAAATCAAAGGGAAACCGAGGGTTCGAGAAATCAAGATTCCACTGTAACTGTTCAAAAGCATTTATTTTTTTCAGTTGCAGAGTGAGGAATAAAAGGATCAGGGCTCATTAAAAGTGGAAAACGTGTGCAACAGAAAAAAATAAGCTTTTTCGCTTCATTTAGTACTTACAATGTCATAGCACGACTATTTGGAGCTGTTAATGTTTCGCTCATCGTTATTCACTAGGAGAAAGCCAAATTAAAACAATACTGTAGAAAAAAAATTATCAATGTTTAGTTGCCCATAAAACCACAAGATTATGGATACCTCCATAATGACATTTATCTAGAGGCTAGCGTTTGGCTGTTCTGAAGGACGGAATTTGGAATATATGTGTTCATCAATAATCAAGTTAATCACCTTAAACTCCGTGGTTTTATCTCTGTTGTACAAAGACAGGTAACTGAAATAACATTTTCACATCAGAACTCCGCAGTATATTACATAAGGGACAGCCATTATCATTTATCATTATCAATGTTTATTTGCCCATAAAACCACAAGATTATGGATACCTCCATAATGACATTTATCTAGAGGCTAGCGTTTGGCTGTTCTGATGGACAAAATTTGAAATATATGTGTTCATCAATAATAAAGTTAATCACCTTAAACTCCGTGGTTTTATCTCTGTTGTACAAAGACAGTACAGGACATATGTTCGTCCTCATTACTTTGTATCCTTCGAGGAGACTTCAGGGAATTTTCCCGCCTCCATCATTAATCATTTTTCCTTCAGTACTGTTCTTCTTCTTTTGCATACGACTGGGCCTGTTTTCACTTCCACCTGCGCTAGCGATACTTCAATTTAGATGATTAATTTGTCACTAATGTTGTTTTAGACAATAAAAAGCCACTCGCGTGGCCAGACTACTCCAGCTTGGATATCTCACTTCTGTTCAGGGTTGTATCCTGGTAAACAAATGGTGACTAGCAATTAAAAGTCCACGCTGGCATCTACATAAAGATACTTTGTATGATAACAAGGATGAAGTCTATGATAATTATTCCTTATGGAGCAGGAACTTTCAAGAAACCATTGTGGGCTTAATGGAGAGAGACCCCTTTTACAATATTTACACTGCATTATTTATTTAGATAATTTTTTTCTTAAAGGTGTGAATTGAATTGGCGCTTTTAACAGCTGTTGGAAGATTGTTCCATATTTGAAACCCTTAAATATGACAGTTTATTGTTTATAATTGCTTTGAGGATAATCCCACATGGATTTCTAATAATGACCTCCTGCTATGACAATGGCAGATGCTGTTAGTTGTGGTAGAGATCTAGAGTATTTTGGTCGCCTGGTGCGAGAGGATGAAACCACTATGCTGTTGCGATTTCTAGAGCAACGGGCTGTTGGTTTTTATGAGTTCAAGCAAAGAAGAGTTGAAAGAAGAGCACCTAGAAAAACATCTTGTATTCATGCCAAATGTTATTGTAAACTGAAAAAGGGTTGGTCAATTTGAGATTCCCCAAGAGAAAGAAGTAAGGAAAAGGCATACAGAACTTTGGAAGAATATACATTTGAGAGAAAAAGGTAAAAGAATAATTTTAGTGATAATAAATATTAAATGGTGCAAAATAATTCAGAAACCAAACTGATTTCTGAGTGTTTGATCCGGCCCAGAAAGTTTTTTTGGGTAACCCGCGTCATGTAAATAAACAGTGTGCATTTAGTTGACCTTTTTTGGGTCTAGTTCATGCTTTTTCCCCGAGTTTCTATCCACATGTACTTGCAGAAATGTTTTTAAGTTACTTTAACAAAGGGGGGTGATTAGGTACGCGGATCAAGGGATTTGGCTAGAAAAACGGCTCGGATTTCGGATTTTAAGGATATTTGTACGGATTGGCAGATTTTGAACATTAAGCCGATTGTACTGTTTGGAACAGCACACATATTTGCAATCGGGAAGAACAACCGAGCCACAGCCGTAACACACATGAATCAGCATTCTTCTCGATTGCATGCCCTGATATGTGTCACGGTTATCGGTATTAACAAGTCAACCGGAAACAAAACTACAGGTAACTGAAATAACATTTTCACACCAGAACTCCGCAGTATGTTACATAAGGGACAGCCATATCCACTTGTGTAGGGGTATGCCCGGAAATGGCCAAGCTAAAACTCAAGTAATGTGAAACACTTAAGATTACTGCCCTACCCTTAACTGGTCAGTGTTGAAATCTTAGATGCAAATGCTGTTAACTTAAGGCACCTGTTTTGATAAAACCTAATGTTGTTGCTAAGGTTGTTTCTTGAGCAGAACTATATTTATAATTTGAAGCATAAAATGTACATAATTATATACTGTCACCCCCTCCTCACACCACCATGTGACCACCACCCCTCCCTGAAAGTAAGCCCTCCCATTAATAATACTATCAAAAAGTCTTTGGACAAATAAGCACATTCTGCTAGATATTGAATTTTTACTATTTGGTTCCAGCCTCTGAAAGGAGACGGTTGTCAGAGCAAAATCAAACATCCTGGAATATCTTTTAGGGATAAAGAAATTCCAGTATATGTTTGCAGGGGATTATCAGCCAACTGTGCGTTTACGTTTCACTGGTGATGGCCAAAAAACAAAGATAGGAACAGTCATGGCTGTGTGTTCTGTTCTAAAGGAAGCAGTGTATAAACCTGACCACGAGTACACAGCATGCCTGTACAATGGCAAGTTTCCACATTGCATATCCTTCAGACATTTGACTCTTTACTGTCCTGCTTTTATTTCTTGCAGTGTGCCAAGTTTTCTGGACAGTGTATACGTGTATTTTGTGCATAATTATCTGTGGATTATATAATGTATAGACTATATACCCACAACTGTCAAAGAGATTGTTTTCTTTTAGAACAACGATAAATATTGCCTACAGCTGTACCTGTCTATGTTAACTGTTTTTAATTACTAAGTTTTGTGACGTTTTGTTTCAGAAAGGAAGGTCATGA
>NW_028145568.1:370000-627500 GCF_977016875.1 Pavona decussata
CAAGATATCACACAGCGCTAAATAAATGCTATCTATGAAGACATGGGATCCGTGGATTTCGTAACTCGTGATTTCATGCTTTTCTGCAGTGAGATTGCAGGATGTTCGTTTATCACGTATATGAGAATCTAGCAGATCCACGTCTTTGCAAAGTTGATCAATGTTGTCTCTCGCTTTCGAGAGCTTTGGCCTCTTGCAAGTGTTTTCAGCTCTTTCGCTTCGTGACTGAAAGACAAGTATTATGTTCTTCGAGCTGACATGTATCTCCATTGTTTTGTGGCAAAGCTTGCATCCGGTAGATATTAAAAGCTAAGACAGTCAGTTACAATCATGGGAGTCTCTAGGATGCTTCAATGATTTCTTCTGATAAGTGTTTACTTATTAATACGAGTAGGTGTTACAGAATTCGGTGATGATACAACACTGTTCGATGTTTACATTTTTCTCATCCAGTTCTGATCGTAGTAGTCGATTGGTTCTGGGTATTTCCCTTGCTTTGAAAGCCTCTGCTATCTCTACCTTGATTTCTGTCAGTTTATCTGAAGCGTTTTGGAACTTTTGCAACTGCTTATAGCATTTGTCCCGACAAACAAACAGATCTTGATTCTCTGAGTATCGACTCACGTACACATTTTATGCGGAGCGAATGATCTGCGCAACATCACAAGAACTTCTTCCGAAAACACAAATTTTATCCTTCTTAGTCGAAGCGGACGAACATATGAAACATCTTGAACTGCAGTCTACCAGTTTTTTTGGAGTCACATCCATAGGAAAGCACTGAGATGACTGGCGCTTTTCGCAAAACTCAAGGAAAACCCCAATGAGATTTATGCGGGAAACGTCAAGATATCGAGCCGTGATTGGTTTCATGGCAAACAATAGCCTCACACCTGATTGGTGGAATAGCTAATTATCACGTGCAAACACCATGCGCCCATAACAAAGGGAAAGGAATGTGGTTCGAAGTTTAGCAGCCATTAGTGGGGGGGAGCGTTGCGTGACCACACTAAAAACGGCTGCGAGGGAGACTAATATCTACATGACCTGTCAAATTAAGTCATGTCAAAAAAAAAATGCCACATGCTATGGGCTCAACAATTTTCAAATGCCATTCTTGCTGAGCCACCCAAAGGGTTAAATCAGCAACCAAGAACATATCTGCCAGACTTCCTGCTCAAATTGATGGAGAACCTCGTTGGCTAACAGCATTCACTGATCTAATACTTATCCTAATGAAAAAACAATATTTCTCAAGATGCACAAAATGACGAAATTGCTGCAGCTTTCCTGCAACTGGATAACATCTCTTTAAAAATAAACATGCAATCCAATCGTATTCTTTCAGTATTAGACGATTAATCCACCTAGTAGAAACTGAAACACTACTGTACATATTTTAACAAGTTTTTATAACTTCTGAATTATTATTACTTGAATTCCTCTTTATTCATTAAAAACTTGACAGTTGTTGCACTTTGATGTACATTGATCAGACATTTTGATATGTACCTGTACAGTTATCACTCTGTTCAGATTAAACAAAATATTTTACCAATGTCACAACTTTATTCATAAATTTAGTGAAACCATTTTTTTAACAAAGGTATTATAGTATAAACAATGTGCACTTTCTTTTAGAATTTTTCAGACAAAATTTGTAACCTATAAATTAGTCTATGTTCCTGTTTACTTTACATTTACAAGTTTTTTAATAATTGAAAATAACCGCAGAACGTTAGTCTGTATTCCTGTTAACTTTCTGTTTCTTTCAAGGTTTCTTGTAATTTAACACAGAAATAAGAGGACATAAATCTTACGGCAGTTATCACTCTGTTCCTCTTCAACAAACACTGCAATCAATTTTATAACCATTTGGTAATTGATTGTATTATTTTCTTTTGACTCTTTTCTCTAGCTGAAACCGACTTTAGAACTGAAAAGTTTCAGTCCATGTGAATAAATGTAGTGTAGCGATATTCAACTTTCTTGGATGTAGAGTGTAGATTTGCATATTGCGTTGCATGACTTCATATAATGATTTGGCTCTTCTTTGTTGACAATCTTTTCTTTGATGGACAGGTTAGAGGAGAAAATTCAAGGAAAAAGAAGCTGCATATACTAAAGTCTCCCCTCAAAATGACTTTCAGAGACCGACAACATGTATGACTTAAAATGGTAAGGAATCATAAATTAACAACCCCATTTAACTATCATAAATAAATGCTTTATAGTGAAATGCTGAGGTTTATTTGAAAGCATATTTGAGGACGAGGTAGGAGGCATTATCTAGAGACACTTCTTTCACTCGGTAAAAGAAATTATCAGCTTTCATTGGGTAGTTTCAAAATTCACTCATACCATAATCACCAAGAAGAGCTTCAAGACAGGCAATGCTGAGTGCATTTGATTTTTGTCACTTGACTTTGCGGCAATGGGTTGACTTGGTTTGAAAGGAGAAAATGCCTGGGAAGCAATAGCACTGTCTCTAACATATAAAATATTAATAGTAATTTGATGTTTGCAACACAACACTTCCACTTAGGTTGCCTCTCTTTTTGTTTGCAGCCATGCATGTGGTGTTAATCACCAAGGATATACAAAGTCGATATTTAACATTCACTTTTTTTTCTGCAGAACATAACAGTCAGTTGTGCAAAGAGGGATCAAGTTTGTTACATTAGTCCAGTACCAGCTGCCTTCCCAAGACCAAACATGTCATTTAGAGGACTCAAAAAGGAAATGCATTTATTAGCCATCTGTTTAACATACACTTCCGCAGAAAGATCCTTTTTAATTTAACATGGAAAAAAAAGAAGTGGACTAGCTTAAAAGGAACCTGGACCATGACATTCCTGTCCATAGGGATTTCTACCGGCTTCATGAATCCAAAATTGAAATCAACAAAGTAAGCGTCCTATCTCATGCACTCAAAAAGGCCTCGTGCGTCAAAGATATCATCGGGTGCCAAAAGATGGAAACCAGCGATTAGATGCCTGAGCCCATGCTTTAGACATGTACTATGCACGGCAGGTACTTGCCGTTCTGCAAGCAATGGTCAAAAAGGCACATGAATCTTCATTTCATATTCCTCTAATTCTTGTGTCTTCTGACATCTTTTCTGTCCAGTGGACAGTGACCAGCTTTTACTAGCACCCGTGCTAGAAACTATTTATAATTCCATTAAAAGAAATGTGACTATCTTTTCGTATCCATCCATCACCGGAGACATTTTCATCTTTCCGATGATGACTGCTATAATAATTCTCTTAACCATTTGGTTACCAAATCCACCTTTTGGCATATTACATGACTGTCTGTGTGGTACAAACAAGCCTTTTGGCATATTTTAGAGAGTTCTCTTTGCAATAGCAAAATTTTGCAACTGGGGCCTCAAGAAATGTTATTTTGACACATTCCAACGTGTCCACAGGATTCAAGCGAGAATTTTCTATATACTGTGAAAGGCAAGCTCTTAGTTTGCATGTTGAATTTTTGCGTTAAACATTGCAGTTTGTTGTTTGAGTGAAGTGTCACAATTTTGAAGAATGCTTCTAGTTAAAGACTCAGGATATAGGAAAGATTTAATGGCAAAAGGTAAGACTAAATATCGTGAACGTGCTGCATAGCTGGATATTCCATTGTGTAGGTAAGCAATCGAGCATTGGACATTTTCACAAAATGTGCTTGCTCCTTTAAGGAGTCTCTTTTGATCAATGCTTGAAAAATAAAATGAACGTATCGTCATTTCCCTACATTAAGCGTTTGCATGTTTGCAGTGTATAAATTTTGATTTCTTGCCTAACAAATGCTAGTTGTTGTAGAAGAGTTTTCTGCATGTTTATCTAGTCCTGAGGCAAATCTGCTAACTCAGCTTACAGTTTTCAGTTTTTGCTTTTTTGGAGTCATTAAAATAAATTATGGCTTGTAACTGTGAATCACTGGAAGAACAAATTCTCAATATGCTTTTTGATGATCAAGAGGAAAAGAAGCAGTACAATGGTTTCAATTGTGTAAAAGCAGAGGAAATCGAAAGAGAGTTTGAAGAAGATGACTCGAACTTTGCAGATTTATTACTCGATGAAGACTGCTTTGAGCGATATTAGCCTGAATGATACTGCATGGTCGAACGACGACGATAGAAGTCAAAGTTACTCCCATTCACGGAACAGGTGGGCCTGTCAGTTCACTTGCACGTGCCGAAAAAGCGCTTGATTATTTCAAGTATTTATTATTAGCAGACTCGATCACTACAATTGTGAACAATACGAACAACTATATGACGGAGACAATTCTTGATTTTGAAGACGAGAGAAAACTGGTTGCATAACAATGCAGTAGAAATTATGGCTTTCCTCGGCGTTCTTGTTTTGCATGGGAATGGTAAAGCTACCGGAAGTCTCTATATACTTTAGCGCTGACCCAAGAATTCACCAGGTGGCAGTGGCATCAGTATTCTCAAGAAAGGGCTTGCTCCAACTTTAAGTATTTGCATGTGACTTCACCAACTGAAGTACCACCCAGAAAGCATCCTGATTACAAACTACAGAATCAAACCTCTAACTGACACTATCACGAACATTTCAACAAATGTATAATCCGCACTGCAAACAGTCTATTGATGAAGAAATGGTGAAATATAAGGCTAGGGTTAAGTTTTTACAGTACACGCCAATGAAAACTTGCAAAAGGGGAATTAAAATTTGGTTTGGTTGTGATGTGCACAATGGCTACCTCAGAAAGTTTAAAATTTACACGGGTGACGCACATGAAAATCAGATATCAGCTGGGAAAGGTCAGACGCAAACACTGCAGCAGGGTTTTGATGCGTGATGCTACTTATCTTACTCATCGTCTTGCAGGAAAAAAATTACTTCATTTTCATGGACAACTTTTTTTACAGGCATTTACCTTTCTCTCTCTTCTCAGAGCAAAAATATATTGTGAGACGATGCGTGAAAATCCCAAGAGATTTCCTTCTTCATTGAAAGGAGTGAAACTCGCAAACCAGGGGGACTCCAAATTCGCCAGACATGGAAATTTAATTGGCATCATATGGCAAGATAAAGCAAAAGCAAAAAATGTTGCCCCACTAAGCACCCAATTCAGGCCAAACCAATTTTCTAGGGTCAAGCGAAAATGAAGACGTGGCACGCGTAGTGGAGGTCATGAAGCAATAACAATAAACAACCGAAGGCCAATAAAAAATGTAACAAATCCATGGGCGATGTGGATTCTCATGATCAAGCCCGATACATATACCTACAATTCTCATCTAATCATCCTTGCCACATTTTCACAGGTATCGTTAAGACAGAGACAATACAGTACAGTTGACTTTCTTCTACAGTTGATGACCCCAACATTATACAGACGTTTTACCCTTTTGCCGAGTAAGGTTGCCTACAGGTGATGACTATGCACACTTACTTTTGCCATTGTGTCAGTCACTTTGATATCAGTAACTTTAACTATCTTAAAGTATTAAAGTTCCTGAATTGTTGCTGCTAAGCCATATTATCTTTCTTACATCCGCACATTACAGGCTTTGCCCTGAGTCTCAATATATTTAGTTGTTTTGCTTCTCGTCAGAAGACCGTGATATGACACAATTGAAGCTGTTGCTGGATATATTAGATAATACACTTTACTTCGATTGGACAGAGGACAGCCACCAAGAACTGATTTTTTCATTATGTAATTATTTCCTTGTGGACCAGGACTATTGCTTTCCATTATTCTATCGCTCACTCCGACATGATTACGCTCCTTAGCATGAACGGTACTCATACCTGCCTCCTGTTTTCTTCACGACACAAGTCAACTACGATGTCCTTGCATCACACTTATTAGAGTATTTTAACAAATTTAACAGACACATTTTTGTACCACAATCTGTTTTATTTTGTGCTCGTACTTTGGATGAGTTCCTTTCCCGAGTGCATACCTTTTCACCACCCGTCACTACCACAAGACGGAATCATGCTCCTTATATTTGGTCTTGCGCCTAAGAAGGAACAACCTGTGCCACCTTTTATGCAAGATAACTTTACAGTCTATTTTGTTTTGCTCCTTGTCTTTTTTTCTTCTTAAGTGCTGATAACTTTCACATAATTCTTTTTCCAATTTATATACAGGTTGTTTCTTCTTTTTTCTTATTTCATGTGACTTATTTTGTATGAACGTTTGGATGTTTGAAATATTTCGGCATACAGTAATCATATTTCATCTTGTGTTCGTCTACACTTGGGATATGAATTGATGTTATTAAGCAAAGCCAACGAACGACACACTAAATATTTCAACTTTAATATTCAAACCTAAACTGATTTTCTACAAGGCGTTTGTTATACACCATATTTCTTGCGTGATATTTCACGAAAACAAGAGGTGCAGAGGCCAATCAAATTGACAAATTACTCTGTATAAGAAAATAATTTAAAAGCAAACTCGTTTTCCATATTATTAACAGAAGAACAAAGGTTGAAATTTTTGATGAATGTGCTTTTGAATACAAAGAAAGAGAACAGAGCTCATCAATGAAAATCATTGATATTAACAAGATGCCTGCTATACTGGCATTACGCGTGATGCTGGGGCTGATGCATTTATTGCAACTGTATGCTTTGCCGATTGATAAAACTATCCAACTATCTGCATGCAAATTTCACAAGTTTAAAGATTATAATGTAGCGGCTCAGTGCAACAGAACAATTTAGTTACAAACTGGAACATACATGCCTGTGTACATAATTTACGTACACCATTACAACGCCTAAAATGTGCACGAATTGTATGAAATTCGTCGTCAGTTTTCAAATAGCGCGAACAATATGAAACAAATTTTGACAGTGCAACTCAAAAATACTTAACTGGAACAGGCCAACTTACTCGAATGGGAAAGGCTCTTCAGAGAGTACCACAATTTCGCACGCACTGATGTAGTGACCTTTCCCCGAAGTAACCCAGCCACTGCCATCCCGAACGCATTCACTTTAGAGAATTCGTGAATCATAGTGGTGGAAGACGCACCTTCTACGGATGTCCATTATCCGCGGCTTATCTATAATCTACCCAAGTAACCATAGACAAGAAGAAGCCGATTTCGACAGCATTCGTTTGGTGAGCCAAATGAATAACACCTTTATTTTCTTTTGATGACAGAGCAAATTCTTCTTTTATTGCATAAGTGAATACAATGCAAATTGGAAGGAGAATCTAGCAAATGATCAGGAGTAAGTTAGTGCTTTTTCCCATGCAGCACTTCATTTGTACAATTACCAACTTCAATAGCAACAATATTATATGCAACCATTTCTGCATATTTACTATAGCCAACTCATTCTAAATAGAAATGATATTATTAACATAATTTCAGAATATTATAATATTATTTTCAACTTAGCTACTTCAAAAAATGATAATACTTCCACCCATGCAAAATTTATCCTATTGCTTTCAAATTTGTAAGGAATGATTCCAGCACGGTAGCATTGGTTGCAGCAGTAATTTTTACTCAATACCTACAGAGAACTGTATACCAGGAATAGTATATATTGTATGATTTGCAGGCTAATTAGAATATTTACATTCCCCCTCTTTTGTTCGTTTTATTCTCCCTAGTGGTAGATTTTAATGCTGCCATCGTGGTTTGTAAATGCGAAAGCCACTCAGGTAAATGTATAAAAAAACCGAGGTTAGTGGGAGTGGGTGTTAGTTTATTGTGTCGAGAGTGGGAATACAATTTGGTCACTAGCACATACGTTAACTAAATAATGCTTTCTTTCACAGTTCAGAATCTCCTAGTCAAGCATTTTTGATGGCAGTGCATTACTTATACCTACGCTTAAAGGACACATCACCTACAAAGTGGTCTGAATTTACGTTGAGTTATGATGACATGTGCAATGTAGGAAAAATGTTGACTGCTAGGCAAAAATTGCCTCTGGAAGCACCCTACGACAGACTCTGGCTAGAAGTTAACAAAGTGATTGATCTGCTTCATATAAGAAACCACATAGATCTGAAATGCAAGGAAATCTTGAATCCCAATAAATTGAAACAACTGTATCCTCAGCTAAACACGCCTGTTGCGGAACATACTTTTATCTGGGCTTTGCGTTTCAAGAAAATTCTAGGTGCTATGCCTAAATCTCATTTTTTATTTTTTTATCATAGAATGGTGATAAGGAGGAATCGTTATACAGAAAAATGGTACAAAGCAAACACAATTCCTGTCTTGCCAAAATTGCGCTCAGTAAAAAGTTCTTAATGTTGAGATTTTATATTTTTATTTGTACTCGATAATTTATTACAATACAAATGCAATTAAAAAAATACATTGAAAATAAATGGAACCCCTACTGCTCTTTTCCGGTAACTTATCGTGCTCGGTAAATGGTTGTTGTGACAAAAGTTTTTAACAGAGGTCAATTTTAAATCCTATAACTCAATGAAAACATTGGCCAAGTCCCAAGCATGTAAGAACTGTGTAATGTGCAGATCAACTCGAAACTTCAACACCCCCCCCCCTCCCCCCTTCCTGAGCAAACACCGGGCATTTGAACTTTTGAAGATTGGATCGTTCAAATTTTGCCCCCCTCTGCCAAAAAAAAAAAGTTAAAATATATTTATCTTGCCTGATAAGTTACCGGGTCTTTCAAGAAACTGGTCCCTAGTAAAACTAATAATACCTGGAGTGCTTTACTCAGTTTAAAAATGGAATTTTATCGTTTGATATGTAACTGCTGTTGCATTGTACTTCAGTACCTGTAGAGTGGAAAATAAAAACATTTTTAAATAAACGTACACACCATTCTGTATTTAAAAGCGACGAAGAGAAAAGCCATGATTATTTACTTCAAATTTACTGTAAATTCTGAATTGAAATAAAATTGCCTGAAATTGTTTCTAGAAAAACTGAATGAAGTTCGAGAAGGTGTTCCGGATTTGAGTGATCGTTTATTTTAAGTCACGTCGAGTTCTGAAGAATTGTTTGAGCTCAATTTGTGGTTATGAGCTAATAAAATCTGAAAATAGTGCAGTGTGTTTGTTCTTAGGCTTTATTTCCACCATTCCACGCAATAAAACGCTAACACGCTTTTTGGTTTTCATTTTTTTCAATCACAAATGCGACAAATCCACATCCAGAACATATCTGCAATTTAAAGATTGCGGAATTTCGCACGAAACACCAGGAGGATGAAAATTCGCTTCACGTCGCAAAACAAATTTCTAGTACAACACTTACCGCAGATTTGGGTCCTCGATGGATGTAACTTTGTTGCTTATGTAGTGGAATCCTCCGGAAAACTTCGCTTTTCTTGTATTCTTACAGTTGAAAAAAAACGGCAGAAAAGTGATTGTTGAAATTAAGTTAAGTGTTTAAGACATGAAGATCACCACAGTAGTGCTTGTGCTCGAAGGTTCAAATTTGCATCTCAATAATTCATACCAACGCTCGCTATAACTTTCCAATAAAGATTCCGATATGTTTCTAATATTTATATATTTCCTGCCCTACCATCCCGCCCCATTCCGGAATCGCCATGTCACTTTGATGCCGTAGGTGAATTAACCGGAGGCAATAATATTTACTGTTTTCTGCCACTATGACAGGTACACTTATGGAATGCCCGTTTTCGCCCGTTTTCGTCGATTGATAAAACTATCCTTGCTAATGGAATAGTTTGAGTCACGACTAGCGCGTTACGTTGTTTTCCATGTGTCACGCTACTCAGACTATCAGCGGAAATTTGTCAAATTCCATTACGATAACGTAAGCTTCTCAATGACCTCTTTTCTGTCTCGCGTCGTGGCCTAATACTGTACAAATACAAAGCACGATTCCTTCACTAAGAACTCACCAATTACGTGTCGGGTGCTTCTTAGAAGTTATTCTTTCGATTTACCGCTTCAAAATGGTGAAATTTCCCTTTGAAAACGGCACACTTGAGTCCAGAATGTGTTAAAACAATATGGCGCGACTTAATCCGTCTTTAATAAATATATCAAATGATCCATTGACGTCACACAGGTAGGGGTGAGTGGGTCCCCTCCCTCGCGATATAAGCGACATGAATGGATTTTGATTGGCCTGCTGTTGTTGAAGACAATCAGAACAATACATCCCGAGTAGGAGAGGGGAGAGTTTAAACCCCCCCTCCCCCCTCCCCCCTAGCAAACACCAGGCATTTGAACTTTTGAAGATTGGATCGTTCAAATTTTGCCCCCTTTGGGCAAAAAAAATATTAAAATATATTTATCGTGCCTTATAAGTTACCGGGTCTTTCAAGAAGGTGGTTTCTAGTAAAATTAATAATACCTGGAGTGCTTTAGTTAGTTTTAAATTCCCCCTGTTTTTCAGTTGGATTCTCGAAACCGGTACGGTAAGCTTCTATGTAACCGCCGTCATCTTTGTTTATAAAAGTTAGCGTTATCTGGGGATAGTGTCTAAACAACTGAGGGAAGTAGGAATGGTTCTTAGTATAGTCCGTTTTCCCGCCGCCCCATAACTGCGCTCCCCTCCCCTCTGTAGTTTATACACTCTCCCCAGTTCGCGCTCGATTTTAGAAACCAAGATGGCGGCAGCTCCCTCGAAGCCTACCGGTTGATCATGGGCAAAAGGTGGATGGTAGTACATTTGTTAAAGTTCCAGTTGCAAATGAGTGCAGTATGCTCCTTTCTACAGTGGAGAAATTTAACAACAATATGTCCAAAGTTGGGAGGTTATCACAAAGCAATGAAAGGTAACTCTACAATCAGTACATATGGTGATTTTCCCTCAAATTTATCTGGTGAAATTTAGATTTATTGTCCTTTCTCTTAGCATGCCTTATTAGACCCCTTGGAGGCAACAAAATCCTGTTTTCTGTAGTACACTTGTATTGATGAGTTGTGAATTCCCTGTGTGAATGAGACAAATCCAAAAATAAGTTACTTAGTCATAAAAATCAGTTGAATAGTTTCTTTAATAGCAGTCCCTTAAACGTACACTGGCACCTCCCGCTGTTTATCTGTCGAGGCTAAATTCCCTAAGAGGTACCAAAACTGCAACCAATCAAGGATTGGTTTCACCTCTGTAAAACTTTTATAACACCACCTAACAGCCTAGGCATATGTATAAACATCTATTTTTTTTTTCAGTTATACTGTTTACATGACAGTTGGAATGTGTAGTGGTGAAGTTTGGAATATGGGAGTCCTTGCAAGCACCAGTTTGGCTTGGATTGCAATTGAAGAATCATTGCTTCTTTCTCATTATGAGCCTCTTCGAAATAAAGCGAGCAAAGAAAATCCAAACTTTATGTAGTTTAATAATGGATAACGTTAAATGATTCGAAAAACATGTACAAGTATCAGAAAGGGTAACTTATCAGCAAAGTTCACTTGTGGTTTTTTTAAGTCTTTCAAGATTGCGTCTTTGTGCAAAGACCTTGTTGCACATTTCACACTTGTATATGCTTAATTTTGTTTGCGTGCCTTTTCAATTTAGACTCGTTGTAAAAGGTTTTGTTGCAATCTTGACAAACACATTTTTTTGCATCCTTTTACGTTTTTTTGTACAGTATTTGTCCATAGCGAAGGACTTTCTGCATGTCGTATACTCCATCATATCAAGCAATCCAATGTCCCCTAAGTCCTCTCTGTATTACTCTGCTTTCTGCTTCCAGTCCTGTTTAATATACAAAAGTTATGTCTTAATTAAATATCAACATAATAATTGACACTAGAATTTCTTTTAATTATTAATGAGAGCTTTCTCTCATGCAACAACTAACAATGCATTTACATAATGATGTCAGGTAACATGTGTATATATTCTAATAGCATTACAACCAACGAGGGTGATGGTCTTCATAACAATTTAATTATAACTTCTGTGCACTCATTTATTATGCATTAAAATTTTTGAACTCTTAAGCACATTGGCTGAATGTCATAACCAGACAATAGATTCACAATACAGAAACTACTGTGAGAGTTAACCTTAGGCAAAGTACGTATGTACCATTAGTTGCGGAATCCCATTAAAAGAGCAATTAAATTTATATGAAGTGAGCATTTTACCAGAATAAAAAAGGTTTTGAAGGAGCTAAAAATTGTGGGGTAAAAATATTTGCATCTCTAAGGGGTGTGGGGTTTGGCAGTAGATAACAACTGGACTGACCTTATCTTTCCATATAAGTTGGTACCTAAAAGGTACCACAATCTCACTTGTGGGCTTGGCTTAAAAATTATACCCCTGCAAAGAAACCAATTATTGGAAATTTTAATAAAAGTTCCTGTCACAAATTCACTCTAAACTGGACAACTCGTACACAATAAAAGGTACGATGACCACCTCTGTAATTTTTATATGGGAATATCTCCCTAAGCCAAACACATTTCAATTGTATAAAGCAAAACAACGGAAAGAGAAATCAGAATGATCTGGAATTTTTAGAGGAGTGGTTGTCAATATGAAAACCCTTCTGTGGTGGAGGGACAACTCAATGCATTATTATGTAATTTCACAACATTTTCATAACATTGTGAAGTGTGATTCGTTGCACCGCATCTTTGATCAGCTTGTGTGCTTGTGTGTTTTATTTGAAAAAGAGGATGGTGGCTTCCATCTCTGAAATTTGGCGTACAGGTATTTACAGATCTGTCAACATCATACTTTTTAGGGAAATTTACACAAAGAGGAAAGGATTTTTGCTGTATGCACTCTGTGTTTTCCCCTCGAAAGACCAAGTAGAAACTAAACTTCTCTCGCTCATTACTCGATCGCGAACGCTTCAGTCCTGATCTCTTAAATTTTGCGTGGTTATCAAAAGAGCAGAGGATTAAAACTAGATTAAGCGGTAAACGCGAAGAGCTTACGATCGTTTTAAATACTGCACTTAGACGAACGTTTTAAATACTGAAATCTCCATTCTAGTATATGATGGACGAAAAACAGTTGCGCGAAAAGTGGTGAGGGAACTTTCTGAGTTACTTGAATTGACACGATTCTCTTCATCGAAAAAAGCAAGCCACTAATCTAAAATTTTAGAGTAAATTTGAGGGCGTCCCTGTCCCATTTGAAGTAATCCCGCACATGTGGTTATAAAAAGTGCAGAGGATTAAAAGCTACGAACTTGTGTATCGTGTTGAATACTGAAATCACCATAATCTCCATTCGAGCATTTGATAAAGAAAAATGGATTACCCAAAAGTGCTAAGGGAACTTTCTGAGTTAACTAGAAAAAGGCAAGCGAGTTTAATTTGATGTGAGTTCCGCTAGAGAGTCTAGCGCTCGAGTGAAAATATGCTGATGTAACCTAATCATTAAAAAAAATCATATCTTTTGCTTGGATTGTAGAAAAATTACGTTTTTTGCATGAAAATAAAGGCCAACTAAGATTTTAGAGAGAAATTAAGAATTTCTTTTCGCTCGAAACATTTCAACTCATGAAATTAGTGTAAACGTGGCACATCCGGTAGAGTTTTCGATTCGCTGCATGTTCACCACTAACGAGCACCATTTGATCGCATACAATTGTTAACTTTGAAAATTGATAATTCTCTTGCCATGAATCCGAGAACGGTACATTTTTTCATATTTCAAACTTTATTTATTGCAATTACTCATAACTTCAAAGCAATGTAAATTTTATCGTTTCTTTCCCTCCAAAAATTGACACAGATCCATAGTTGCCTTTTTTACAAATCCTAGTACGGTAGTTTTAGATATATTGAACAATTAATTCCTTTTAGTTTTCGATAACCGATATATGTAGATAGTAACGTTTCTGAAAAACTGAAAGCGTTTAGTTTCTTTCTTGTATTTGCACGGATCTAATTATGTTTGTCTGAGAATACGCGTGAAAATAATGTCAGTGACAGAATCTATTCAAGCGCTATGTACAATCTCTAAAGTGCCTATGAAGTGAAACATTTTTTGTAACAGATTGATAGTTAAGTGGTTTCTTTGTAAAACGTTCTCAAACATGCGACGTTCTCAAACGTTGAAAATAGCGCAGTAAATTGTGAGCCTACATATGTAGAAATGATTGTATTACAATGCAACATACACCAAAAATACGAGAGAGTCGTTTGTATGGACAGTTATTAATTACTTTTCCTGATTTTGCTGCTCTGAGATATACAAATTACTGAAATGAATTTTCTCTGCATCAATTACAGGGATCCAGTAGAGCACGAGGAGGATGCTTTGATTTTAATCGTTTGTATCGTAGGCTTGGAGGCCTGATAATTATCAAAATTCTTGATACGCCTTTCAACTGATAACATTCAAAGAGAATCGAAACTGCATTATTGCATAGGAGCAAGACTAGAAACTCGCAAGAAGGAATTTTACTAGCACTCAAGATACTCTTGGGGTGGGGTAATATCCTATATAAAACGAGAATCGTTCATTTTAGGCAGCGCTATAATAATTTTATCTGTTCGGTGATGCTATTTTCGAAATTAGTGGGGGCATTTTTGTATATTTCTCGAAAACCTTCGGTATTATTTCCTTTCCGAAAGTCTTACATTGCATTTTTTCGGGACCAGAAACAACATTTTTATCTCACGAAAGTTAGCAGTGAAAACTCCCTTTGGAAAAATGTAGGGGTATTAAGAACTTTCCGAACAGATAATTTACAGGAACTATCTGCTTGATGCCCAGGGGGGTACTCCCAAAAAAATTGGGTATGGGTGTGTTCCCCTCTTCCCTAAACCCTTACCTTATTTATGAGTAAAATCTGCGATTTTCCCTACATTATTTATGACCTGAAGTAGCTTGTTTTAAAACAAAACATTGAACCAAGGACTAGAGTGCTAAAATCTATACCTTATTTATTACCAAAATGGTAGCAAAATGGCTAAAAACGATATCCTATTTATTACCAAAACAGCAGAAAAACCATACCCTTTTGCCCCGCGCATATTTATATAGCCAACTCAAGTGACTTAAGGCTTGACCAGTCGACTCAAAATACCCCCCACGACGCTCACGGGTTCACGCGTGCAGATTTACACTCGCAATCCAAGATGGCGACCCCCTCGCTGTCAGTCGCATCCCGTTTTACGTGTAACTTTGTATAGCAGCGAGACGATACGAATTTTTTTTACAGCTTTTTTGCGAGGAAATGTTGGGTTACTGGCTTTTCAACGAGAGGTAGGTTTCGTTTTCTTCTGTTCTTCTCGTGAATGTAAATTATCGTGCCTGATCTGATGTTCGGTCGTGAAGCATGGAAGGCACTTCGGGCGACCGCTTTGAGTTTCATCAAATACATATTTATACCAAGGGCCTTTTTTTAGCGTAGAGAAGAATCATATTTAGATGCTGATTTTTTACCAAGCATTCTGATTTGCTCATTTATTAGGTGTTCCCTAAACCCTTACCTTATTTATGACTAAAATCTGCGATTTTCCCTACATTATTTATGACCTGAAGTAGCTTGTTCTAAAACAAAACATTGAACCAAGGACTAGAGTGCTAAAATCTATACCCTATTTATTACCAAAATGGTGGCAAAATGGCTAAAAACGATACCCTATTTATTACCAAAACAGCAGAAAACAGTACCCTTTTGCGCCGCGCATATCTATATAGCCAATATAAGGGATTACCCACCCACTTTTCAAAACATTTTCTTTCGCTTTCATGACATGGCTGTCAAACCACTGACTATCAGGTAAGTCGCGAAATTGTGTACTGTTCATGCAAGGCTGCAAGCGAGTCAACTCATGTTCATTTCTGCTTGCGCTGTGATTGGTTTTCTCATTGGCTGAAATCGTTCAATATGTTATTGTTTTAGATTTTCGAAAGACTAATTTTGTTGCAATTTTCGTAACAGCAAAATTAAATAAACAAACAAACAATTAAATCGCTAAATCAACGCAAAAAAAAATGTTCTTGCAGAAATAAACGACGCGAAGTTTTTTGTCTGGTTCAAAAAGTGCACCCCTCTGTGCTTGAAATATGCCTTTATACATTTCTTATGCATTAAAGATTTGAACAAATAAAACAGAGAAGAGACATCTTGTAAAATCCGACCTGTGTAGTATCACGTTAGAATCACTTGTAAAATGTGTAAAAATTTAAAAAATTATCTCAAAGTCTTGGCTAAAACATACCCAATCAAGAAAGACCGAGATGCGGTGTATCATGATGGGGAGTTACTTCTAGAATGCTCTTTTGTTATGCTGAAGGCCATACGTGCGCAATGCGCTGACATATTTCAGCCATCTTTACTATTTAGATATTTTTCCGGTTTCCCCCGGTTAATATATTTAAGTGTCCCTGTAGACTCAAACAAAGGCACCAAATAATTCGCTGCACTAAAAACATTCAGACCTATGGCGTCCAAAGAAAGCAGCCAAACTGGAGAATGCGCCTACGTAGGCGAACTGGATTTAACCCGTCTGGTGTACCGTTTTGAAAGAGAAAATCCTTGGCAATATTTCCAAGATGGTGTTTTTTTGTCCAGCTCTGTTGAAAGAGGACGAAAAAGAACAAGTGCTATGATGAAGAAAATATATGTACGCAGGAGTTACAGAGTTCAAGTAAGAAAAAATCGTCCTTACGCGAACCTTGCCAGGTTATCTCTGGTGTGTCCCTGCAGCCAAGGGTGTTTGATGAAACATGGTGCGGCTCAGGTTCGGCAAGTCATAAGGCAGCAGAGACAAAAAGTGTTCCAAAAGAGTTATAATGAGCAGAATTATATGCTTTCAAAGCTTTTGGAAGTCAAAATCTGTTTCAGTGGCAAAAGACGTATCACTTATCGAATATCACCCTTGGGAAAGGTATGCAAAGGTGCCTTCAAAAAGTGTTATGGGATATCAGACAAGAAAGTGGAAATTTTGCTTAAAAAATGGACGGCGATGGTGTCTCAGTGGAAGCTGACATTCGAGGCAAACATCATAATATGACCAGAAACCTTTCATCGCATTATCGAAGAGCACAAACGGCAAAAAGATACTTTGAATCTCACAAGTCAACGCAATAAATGTGGCTTGGGTTCATTGCTAGAAATTCTAGTTTTAAAACAAAACGTTCTGACAGAAAGAATAGAGGCCCAGTGATAAGCTATTCTACATTTTGGAACATTTTTAAACAGGATTTAAGAGTCCTATTCAGTTTTAGAAGATCTAGGGAAGATACTTGCCAGGTCTGTGACCCACTCAGAAAAAAATAGAACACACTGAAGCTGAATTAAGAGGCGACATCATTTCCAGGCAAAGTCGTCAAAAATTACAGCAGACTCTAAGGCAATATATAGAGGAACATCAAGAACATAAACAGGAGAACAAAGCGAGATTTGCTGCACTCAAACATGACATGCTCATCCTGACGAAACAACAGAGCATTGAAAAGTAGAGACTTGACAAGTAGAAAAAGTAGACAATGACAGCACCATTTCTAATAGAAACGTTAACCTGAAAAGTGTTTCCTGGAAGATATAAACTCTTCATGAAATTAATGCGATTTTTTCAATTCGTGTTAATTTTGTTTATGTTAATTTCCACATTAATTTCCGCGACCTTAATTTCCGCCCCAAATTCTCGATACATTCCCCAAGGAATAGGATATCTTTATCAGGGTGGAGATCCGCCGGTACCATACGCTTAATCCCTACGTTAAGTGACAATTTTACGAACATTAATTTTGCATTCCGGATTTTACACTAAGAGTTAAAATAAATTTATTCATGTTAAACAACTCATTGGAATTAGAAATTAGACTATACTGACTAACTGGAATAAAAGGGTTAGCGAGGCCAAGCAGTCAGGTATTTAAAGTATTAAATAAGTATGTCAAAGGGAGGCAACATTCAAATAAACAAAGAACGAGGAGCAACTTTGGTCTCTCACGCAAACTTTTCTTTTTATGCCTACTTTAAGATGGCGGGGAACATCTGACATTCAAAACTAAGCTTCCTTACTGTTTCTATCTGGAGTTGAAAAGGTAACAACGAATTACTGGTCAATGAGGCATAGGAAACGAAAAGAGTTCATATATTACCAAGATGCCACGAGAAGCACGCTAAAAAGGCTGGTTTGATAGAGGAAAAAGGCGTCTCCGTAATGTAAATAAACAGACACAGTATGGAATGGGATTGCAATTAATCATAATCATCATTATTATCATCGTCATCGTCGTCACCATCTTCACATACATGTAAAAAGAAAGAAAAGTTTATCTTTTCCAGCTCGCAGTATACGAATGCCTTTTCCACATTATTTTCTTTCATAATTAACGGTTAATTTCCTTATTTTAATCTTAGTTGCATGCTGTCCTCGCCGATTCAAGAGGGGCGGGGATATGTGCATTCGCAAGCAAAGATATTGAGGGGGGAAGTCATCCTGTAGTATGAAGGGGAGGTGATTTCACTGGAGGAGGCCGGAGAAAGAGAGAAACGTTATCAGAGGGAGGGGAAATCCTGTACAATGATGGTGCTAGAGAGTACAGGAAACCAAATAGCGTGAGTACTGTACTTAATGTAAAAAGAAAAATGAGAGAAACAAACTAGTGTTGCAAAGTTTGCTCATTACAATACAATACAATACTTTATTGACACTCCCCTGGTGGGGCTCTTCAGTGACAATATCTTTTCCAATTCAGACAGTCCCAAAATTATTTTTTATTCTTAAAAAACAATTTCTTTTTGTTTTAGGATCGATCCTTACAGAGGAAACACTTCCAATGAATTGACTTGGGCAGCCACCATTAACCAATCAAGAAGGCTTGCCAATCTGAGACCATTCATTTCCAGTCTTAACTCGTCTTTCCCCATAGTATTTCTGATTGCTTTAATGACATCCCAGAAACGGTGGAGTTCCTGTGGGATTACAGTCGTGACTTCCACTGGAACAGCCAAACAATACCATAAATTGTAAATGGTTTGAACCTAAATTTTTTTCATTTGCGAAAAGAATGTAAAGAACACTCTTTTGCTTGTATAAGGGCGCTAATGATTATCAACAAAATTGTATTGGTTGTTCATTGATGCTATTGACTGTTTAGCCATGGTTTAAAATTTTATTGAATATATTGTTCACTAAAATGAATGTCCAATCACGCAAAAGAATATTATTTTGATGTTATTAAATTTACAATGCGTGCAATTGAAAGTTGCTTTGACGAATTTGAATTTCACATTAATGAAAGTCTTGAAACTTAATTGAATGTTAACAATTATGCAGATATCCTTGTGGAATGCCGATTGGTGCAAATGAACATATTTTTGCATTATTGTCTGACTTTTAGTGCAAATGATTGCGTATTTTCTCTAAATGAACAGCAAAAGGTGTAGTAAATTACTTTTCTAAGTATTATTACCCAATCATGTAAGCTTGTACTCTTTGAAATTGTTCACAGACGCATGCTCATATGGTTGCACATTCGACTTGAGGTTGATGGAGGAGCTTCTCCATCTGAATGGAGTGCTACAAGGAATTTTACCCTTATGTTTGGCACCTTCGCAGGTATGTGTTAGTCGCTGCATACACAAGGATATGTTGTTTAATGGAAGTGGTAATCTGAGTCACCTTTCTGTAAAAAGTCATCATTTCATACACTGTACATCATAGGTTTGATTACAGAGTCATTATGACGCACTCTGGTCTGTATCCTAAGATACAAGCCAACCAAAGAGGCAGCAGAAATTTTAAGGTAGGCATAGAAGGGCTTATTATAAATATTATAGATTTATTGTATTGTGTAAGGGAGTGAGAAGGGTACTAGCTCTGTTTTGGCTTCTTCACAGAACATTAAGATCCATGTCTCTAAACTAATGAAAAAGACATAAGGGCTCCAAATAAACTCTAAATAAGCTGCAAAAGAAAAACTATTAGAAAAAAGAAATTCCAGATTTTTTCTTCTTTTCACATAAACATATACTATGAAAACAGAACTTCCTGTTGTTTCTTGCTCTTAGTAAGTACAAAAGAGCAGTTGCTGGAATTCCATGCAATGTGAGAAGGGCCATACCATCATGTACCTGAATGGAACAGCTGGTAGACGTTAATGAGAAGAGATAATAAATTCATTGTTTTTGGTAACCCAATTTGAGAATTGTTCTGGTTCAAAGGTAAACCAAGAAAATCCAGTGCATGATTGTGACTTCCCTGTCCACTCGTATAGAATCTTTCTTTTCCCTGCTCATTTTGTTCATATGCCAAGACTGATTGCCTATTTGAGGCTGATGAGTTGTTGTTATTTGAACTTGTGAACGTAAACTGCATGACTTGATACTTTCAACAAGAACTTACTAACTTCTTTATACATCTTTTATTGACAGAGAACTGATGTCAGAACGTATTGATGTTTTAAGCCGGTACCACATACATGTGGCACTCAAAGGCTCACAATTCGACAATGAAGGTACTGTGAGATAAATGTATCTACGCTTCTGCAACAATTCCAGACTTTCATTATCACTTTGGGCCTGCAAATAAAATCTATTTTGTAACAAGGCACTAGACTTGTTTTCAGTAATTAAATGGTAACACATTTTGCCTGTGGTGAATGAGCATATTAAAAAAACATAACATTTTCCATTTTATTGTTGCTAGAGCGAATAGGAAAAGACAAAAACAAACCTTAATGTTAATTCAGCTTGTGCTGTACAGTCAACTCTCACTAAGACTGACACCTTTGAGACCAGTACTATGTGTCCGTCTTTAAGAGAAGTCCATCTTATAGAGAGTCAAATAAGGGGAGTACAGTCAACTCTCCCTGAGACGGACACCTTTGGGACAAGTCCTATGTGTCCGTCTTAGAGAGAAGTCCGTCTCATAGAGTCAAATAAGGGAAGTAAAGAAAAGCAGGGACCAACTCTAGGTGTCTGTTTTACAGGCGTCCGTGTAATGGAGGTGTCCATTAAGAGAGAGTTGACTGTAAAGAAAAACAGGGACCAAATGTAGGTATCCGTTTTACAGGTTATAATTTCTTTCAATTTTATATTTCCTTCAAAAGCTTGTTATCAGAGTTCCCATAACTGGAAACAAAACATATATAACAGCAAATAAACATAGGTAACGGCTGGCGATATCACTTATATTTTATAAATTTCCCTTGTAGATTTTGATATTTCAGTGGTCTTAGATGTTGCTTTGCAAATAAACAGGCTAAAGACCTAATTATGAATTCCTGGGCCAAAACTTCACATTTTGAACTTGATATACAATATCTTATTACGTAGTGTGTGGAAAATAAATTTAGAAAAGTTTTCTGACAAACTTTAGCGTATTAGCGTAGCGGAAAAAGTCATTGCTTCAAAAACAATGAAATCACCTAATTTAATTGATTTCTTATTCTAAGTTTGAAATGTGAACTTTGCACTCTTCAAAATCGCAAAATCATCATGCCGAAAACAAAAAAAATAATGAAATTAAAAGATAATAATAATTGTAATAGTAATATTAAAAATAATATCAAGTTGGTATTCACTATAGTCATAATAGAATGCACCACTCCCCGCTCGAAGCGCTGTTGAAGTGAGCTCTTGTCTGGGGCAATGGGAAGCAAGAAGACTCAATAATTAGAGTCATGAAAGTGTACTCACGCTAAAGAAACTTGAAAGAGGCAAAGACTTCTTTCCATGAACACTTTGTCACTGGCCTCAACACAAGGTCGTTCTTCTTTATAAAAATGATAACCTTCTTGGATGTTGCCAAACATGGAATATCCATAGTTCAGTTTACAATCTTTACATTGAAGTGATAGCTTCATGGCAGTCCTCGCACTCTCCCCCGAAAACACAGTCACTGTGCAGACTTTGTTCTGTGCTACAAGCAAGGATTCACAATTGCAACAGTTGGTGACTGGTGGAATGAGGATTTCGATTTCTCTAACTTCATTGCACGAACTTCGCGGCAGATCAGCTGTGCAAAACAGAAGGACATTAGCCAGCTGTTCGATGTCAATATCCCCAACCAGACCTAACTTGAAGTAATAGGCCAGCAACGTATCTTTTGTTACCTTTGGAATAGCTGAAGGGAAGGCACATATGATTTCTGCTAGCCAAATAGCATTTGACAATTTTGCTTGCACAACCATAAGAATATCTTTTTTGTCAAGCGCCAAGCATAAATCGTGTAAATCTCAAATCGGAAGATTTCTTAACCTCTGCAATCCTTCTTTGATGTCACAACTCTTTCTTTTTCTTTCGGCGACACCGGATACATGTAGGAACGCTTTTTCGGATGGCGAAGCCATGACACAGTCATGTCCAATATAGACAAACTGATACGGTCTGAAAAAACAGCCTCACAATCCGTAGGGATTGTAAAGACAATTTTTGGTCCATATGCAGTCTGACAATTGCATCTCATTACCTGAGCGACGGGTGAACTTTTTGACAATCCGTACGGTTTGTATAGATCGTAAAGGCACTTTTCAGTTCCTATACGTCCCATAAAACGTATACAGTCTGACAATTGCATCTCATTACCTGACAAGACGAGTGAACGGTTTGACGATCTGTATGGTTTGTACAGATCGTAAATTTAAACGTTCTAAATTTGAAAGGCAAGAAACTGCGTATAACCTAAGAGACTCTGATAATAAGCTCAATGTTCCATTGCCGCCCACAAACTACTATAAGAATAGCTTCAGCTATAGTGGCGCCACCCTTTGGAACAGTCTTCCGTGTGACATAAGACAAGCAGAGTCCTTTGGGCTATTTTAGCGCTTAATTAAAGAAGTACCTTGAGGCACAGCATTTGTGGAAAGCAGCTTCAGTGAGGTTTAGGTTTCAAGTATAGTTTTTACAATTGTATCTTATCGATTCAATGCATGTTGATACTGATATATATTTTAATGTTTTATTTGTAGCTGATGAATTGTCCGTGGATAAATAAAGATTATCCAAAGGCACTTTTCGGTCCGTAATACAGCCTGACAATTGCATCTCATTACCTGAGCAACGGGTGAATGGTTTGATGATCCGTACGGTTTGTACAGATCATAAAGACACTTTTTGGTTCGTATACGGTCTATAATCAGAATGTAAGTTGAAAAGTAAACAAAATATAAACTAGGGGCTGATGCTGTAAAATACAACAACTATGTTTTCTTCGTTCTTTAGTGTGAAAAACCAAATGATGCATTTCTTACAAAACAAAACATTACAATCGGCTGGAGTTAGGGAACATGTTTTCCTGACGACTAATGCAGAATACTATAGAGTAAAATTAGTATTTTATGGAAAAAGTAGACTGTACAGTAGTACTGGTCAATAAGTTTAGTGACATTTGGTGGCTCCTAAAGGAGCCGTTGTGAGAGATCATTTTGTAATGACTCTCTTTTACTTCGGTAACCCACTCAGGTACAGAAATTTGTTGTAGTCTACATCATAGTAGAACCACAGATGGCTTTTCTGCTCGCCATTGTTGAGGACAAAATCGACTTGTCTTGCCCTCTTTTCTACTTTAACTGTTGATTCCGCCCAGTGCTACGCCAGCATTATCCATCTTCTGATAAGGCTTGGCTCACAACCGTTACTGATGAGAAAGAGAACCACCTTGAAGGTTTAGGTATCACCCATGCATAGGTTTTTTCCAGAATATGAGCCGCATTTCCTTTGGCCCCGATTTTAATGGAGAGAATGCGTCCCAGTCAATTACTCTGGTCAACTGCCTTCTTTCCTCTACTACTGCTGCTCGTGACAGTAAACGAGTTTCTTTCATATCCTGAAGACACCTTACAGAAACCTCTGAATTTCCATTCTTTTTCATTTTTCTTTCCTTTTATTTAATAAGCAAAGGACTCGCGTTGCCTGGTTGTCAATAATAAGTTGTTACAGTTGACATCAAACACCTCCTATGTCTTAAAATGATTTCTAATTTCATCTCACCTTTCTATCGGTCAAGTTCAATTCCTTCCCCACATCGAAAACAGGGAGAGCTTCAGTTTTCACTTGTGACCAAACGCGCAACAACAAAACATAATTTCAATCCTCCAAAATGGCAATTCGACTAAACCGTCTTGTTCTGGACCTGCAGACTTGCTACAAGTACGATTTAGACTGGTCCCGGTTATCAGTAAAGCTCCGTGAGGTATGTTCTGAACTTTAATTTTCTTTTTTGCTTTTCGTAAGCTGTCTTGTTGAAGCAATATCTTTCGTTGTTTCTGAGGTAAACAATAAATCGGTGAAAGCGGGCATTATGTTATAACTTTAGCTTGGCTCGTGCTTGGTTGTCATGGCCTTGGTTTTGATTTTCGTAACACGATATGTATGTTATTTCGACAGATATGTCAACTTTTCGGAAAAGAAATGAAGGAGCGAGAAACAACTGTCCTCCTTGGGTTCCTTATGATAATTTCCTTTTCCTTGGGGCACGCCAGTCTTTCCCTGAACAACTTTTAGACAGAACCGATCATCACGTGGATGGCCATCGTGCTTCCAACAGGTAAGGCTTCTTTAAATACTTGTCGCAGGCTCTTGTCACCATTTAAGAAACTAGTTTCCTTTAAAGATTGCACCTGGTTCTCGGTCAGTGGGGACAAACCCAAAAATGGGTGAGCAACTGAGATAAACAGGGAAGGTTTCGTACAAAATTCAGTTCCTCGAGTTCCCGGGCTCAAGTTAGAAGTTACATTTTTTTCGACCCAGGTGTATGCACACATGCATGACTTACTCCAGCACCCATCAATGCAGAACCTAGGTAAGACATTACTGAACTCTTTAATTAAGCCATTTGCCAATAATAAAATATTCATATTTAATACAATCTATCAGTAAATTACCTAATCAAGTATTTAGCTTTGTAAAAACCGAAATACAGTTTATCTTCAAAATTTTAATTTACACTTCTGACAGGCAAATATGTCAATGTTTCCCAGTCTGTAATTATATAACTAAATAAGTTATTCGCTTTCATTGCAGTTACTTTATCCTTTCAACACACACCATTTGTTATGACGATGCCTGCCATTTGAAAAAATTTGCCCAGAACACCAAACGTAGCCACCTGACCCCCACAGCGATAAGGATATGGGATATGGAAATTGTGTGTGACCGATTTCATTTCCTAAATCATGTGGATAAATGGTGTAGAAAAAACTGCAACCCACACAATACACAAAATCTAAAGGTAATAAACTAGCACAATTCAATTGCTCTATAACAGAACTTCTGTTATCTACTTTTTTATGTAGATAAATCAGTCAAGACAATCAACTATTTGACATTGTGCTGTTCCAATGAAACAACTGGTTTTTAGCCTAATGATCACAAATAATCAACCCCTCAATCACTTTTGGTGGTTTTTTTTTTTAACCTCTATGTTATATTTTGAAAATCCCTCTCCCTTTTGGTTACATGTAGTTTATTTCAATATTGATATATTTAAACAACAATATCTTACACTATCATCTCCTTGATTAATGTTTCTATTTCATCAACAGAATATCAACTCCGAAGTGTGCGAACAACTATTCTCCTGGTTGTCAAGATATGCCAAAATTACAAACCATATGAACTGGTGGAGGTTCATGTTTTTAATGCTTTTCCTTTTGGACAACCAGAGCAATGATGTAGATCAAAAGAAAACTCAGTGGTCATCACATTTGTGGATTAAACGCTTTATTTCCCCATTACTCAAATTTGACCTATTAGATTTAAGACAACACGTTCAAAAAAGTACATGTACAACATTTTGCCAATATCATTAATTAATCACAACACGATCATACTCGGTTTTTAACCCCTGGAAACAATGAGAACTGTACCAACAGTGACTTAGATATCGCTTTTCCATCCTTTACTGCCAGTCACGTCACTTATTTCAGTTGTTAATCCTAACCAGGTAATTTTGACTGAATATACAGCTGTATATCTTTCAACTGAAGCCAATAGACAGACCATTAAAGTTAAAAATAATAGATATTTATTGACTGCCATATCAGTGACTTGGTCTTATACCCTTAGCTTACGCACTTACAACTGCGAAAATCAAGGACCCAACTTTCCTTTAATTATTCTAAAATTCCAACCGACCATGCTAAACTGTATAGGCCTCTCACCAAGTATCATACGGACATCCAAGGACTGTATACGGACCGAAAAGTGCCTTTACGGTCTGTACAAACCGTACAAGCCCCTCTCTCAGATAAGACGTGGAAATATTTTAAGTGTCCCTAATAAGATACGGGCTGAAAGGAGTCTTTACAATCTGTACAGACCAGGCAGTTTGCTCAGCTCTTTCATCAAGTGTGCGGCAGGCCTTAAGGATTCTGTAATTGTGAAGCCAGCCGCATAGTTGAGCAAAGAGCTGGGCAAACTGCCTCGCGACGCGATTAGCTCAGTCGTTTCATCACGTGTGCAGTTGTGTTTTCTTGAGTTTTTCGCCTTGCGAGTCTGACGAAAATATCTGTCGCGTTTGATATTTGAGATTTCGCCTCGCGAGGTGAAATTCTCACGAAAACTCAACCACACGCTTGAGGAAACGCTGTGCTTCGCAATGTCTCGTAAGGCAGTGCAGTTTGCTCAGCTCTTTCCTCAAGTGTGCGGCAGGCTTTTAGGAGGCAAACATTGCAAGGAAGAAATGTAAGGCGCAAAGTACCTTCTTCGTCAAGACAAAGAAAGAAAAAATAAAATGCCTGCAACTTAGGCCTGGTTCATATGTCGAATTTCTGCTGTGTTGAATTCAATTAAACTAATTAAATTCGACAGAAATTCGACGTCTGAATGAGCTGCTGAATTTCTGCGAACGTTCGACTGGTCTTGTCACATTATCAGGCAGCAATGCGGCACCGCTTCAAACGTTGCATTTCTGCAGTGTTGAATCAAATTCACACATTTACATACATTATGTTAATGTATGAGCATGCGTAAATCAAGGCTGACCATCAATAATGGCGTCATGGCACACGCGCGATTCCATCGAAGAAGAAAGCTCATCTGAAGTAGAGAAAATCTTCGCAGAAAACTACATGGAAGTACTGCAGGAGAGCTATTGCAGCTCTGATGATGACGTTGATGAAGAAGTGCACAGTAAGGAGAATATTTTGGTCACGCGTATATTCATCCACCATGATGGAAACTCTAGCTTTATAATAGGTATAAGTATAAAGTTCTGACAGTGTTGTATTCCCAGACAATCGGGGATTTCACTATTTCCATTCCGTCCCAGATTTTGCCAAGATGGGAAAAAGTGAAATCCGCGATCCTCTGGGATTTAGCCCACAGATAAAAACTAGACTTTGTTACAATACCAAAGTGTGTAAATGTTACTTATTTCTTTCTTTCTTCCTTTCGTTCTCTCTTTCTTGTTTGTTTTTTTGTTTTGTTTTTGGTTCTCTGTGTTGTTAACAAGCTTACATTTGTTTGTTCACCTGTTCCTTTCTGTTTCTAATTTTCCAAAAGGGAGTTCTTCTATCCAAAAGGAGGTATGCCAAGAACAAAGGTGGACCACTTTATTTCGTTGCTTAATATTGACAAAGAATGTGACTTTTTCAAGCGTTTTAGTCTCCAGATGACCAGCATTCAATTAGATACTCTTCTGATGGCACTGGAAACTGCGGTGGAAATCCTGTCCTCATTCCAAGGGCTGTGTCGATTGTTGGCAAGAACATCAACGCAGCAAGTGAAGAAATCTGGGCCCTTAAATGTGATCAACTTATAGATGCCAGAGGCCGCTTAGCAGATCCGCGCAATCACAGTATATGCTGGATGGGGTATCTGGTCAAGGACCCAGGGAGCAAAATCGCGAACGAAGATCGAAGTGCAGATGTGCATCTTCCCTTGACAATGAAGTATTTTGACCTTCCTTGCCACTTGTTGTGGGGAGATAGTGACTCAAACATTCCCGTCTGAAATTAAGCGTAAAACACGTTTTAACAACCACTTTTTTGTCGCTTAAGTATTCAGACTGGGAAAATGCAGAAAGGAAAATTAGAAGGGAGCAGCACCAGCACCAACACATCAACCCAAACACTCTCCGTCACAAGCACTTCACTTGATGGTGTCATAATGGACTTTTTCACAGGCATAAGGCCCCACCTACGCCCATTTATCCAACTTTCACCCGCCCCGTACACCCCACCCCATATGCATCATGTCAACCCCACCCCGTACGCATCACGTCCTCAAACGACATCCACTACCACCCACGCCACTCCAGGTCCATCAACCACTTCTACTACCACCCACTCCACCCCATCTTCACCTATCCGTTTCCTTTCCCATTATCACACACTAGTCACTTTCACTCCCATCATGCCACCTGCAATGTCGCCTCTCCCTCCCCCTGGCCCCATCCCCAAGAAACGTCGCCGGACATCACCCTGCCCTTCTATTATCTACCCTAACCCTAACCCTCCTCCTTGCCGTATAGAGCCTCGCCCAAACATGTCCACCATCACCCACCTTCCCATTATCTACCCAAGACCTACCCCTCCTCTTTTCATTCTTTCAAGTTCAGCCCTACGACCATTTACCCAAGCCCACCCTATGCGCCATCCCATCCCAAGATCATCTACTCCTCCTCTTCGCCATATACAGCCTTGCCCCACGGCTTCCACAATCACAGGCCCCACCAATACTGCCCCTATGCCCGCATCACCTGGGATGCATTCGACCCCCCACACCTCACAACCATTCCCCAGCACCTATTCGCTGGTTTGGAGTACCCATTACAGCGCATTCACCGTCACAAGCACCTACTTGTCACAACACACACTTCAATCCAAATGTCGTTTATTCTTGACGCATATGCTGTCGACCCTCCCCCCAACAAGATCAAGAACAGTGGGGACCCACACCCAGCCACAACGCACTCGCCGCCATTCCATTGAGATGTTACCTGTTGCGGCCGACAAATGTATATAAACGTGCTCTAAGATGTTGAGTTTACAAGAAAAGAACAAGAAAAGGAAGAAAAAAAGGTAAAAAAAGAAAAACAAGAAAAAGTTGAGTTGATAGAATTCACTGAACACAGTTGAAGTGATGTAACATGTGAACGTATATAGAATTGTAAATATTGTTATAATTCATTGCATAATTTATTGTACATACAGCCATGTAGATAAAATTGTAAATATTTTAACTTCTTTGGAAATAGTCAAATGTCTTCGTTTCTGTGCCATAAGTCTCGGCCCCTGTTCATTCTAGTTAGGGATAAAACACGAGCTGGGGTAACCAACCCCTGGGGAGTGCCCCACTTGAAAGCAACAGGTGTGCCATATATTCCTGGCTACAATGAGTCAAGCTGCTCACTTGATGAAACCCCCTGAATTACCTTTGATACTACCATTTAAGTATCAGGTATCAGGATAATACTCTCAATGATTCCATCGAAGTGAGGGGGGGTGGGGACCAGGAAACCAATCTATCTACACCATGCCTGAAACTTGATAGACACACCAATATTGCCCTTCTGAATTCAACGGTGTTGTCAAATTCACTAAATTGATGCTGAGTCAGCATTTTTTAAGCGTTGAATTATGAGCCATTAGGAAAAGTTGCTCCCTCATTATCATGTTTTCTCTTATTCAAAGGTAATAGTGAAAACGGTCACTGCTCAGAAATGATAATAGCTGGAGACCTGTAACTTGTATAGATGAATGAAAAGGACACGTACATTCCATAGATTATTTCATTATAACTAAGTAACATTAAAAAGTGGTTACCAATACCAAGAAGACAGTTAGATTTTATGGGTGATTTCCCTACAATTTTGGAGAAAATCACTTAAATCTCCAAGGAATTGCCGGGTTAAGCAAAAACATCAAACGAGAGTCACTTTAAAATGTACATTCTACCACATACTCCTTTTTTGGAAGTAAAGGTGAAATAACTTATGTTTAATGTTTACTAAGATAATAAAGATATGTTTAGGTCATGGGTGATTTCCCTACACAAAAAAACCTAAATTAACAAACTTTGCTTTGACGTATCTTGATAATGCTACACTAAAAAAATGTAAAAAAAAATTCTCTAGCTTCCAGTTGATAGGGTTAAGGTATGTTGTATTTCGCTTTTCTTAACCTTTCAACCCTGTGCGATAAGAATTATTAAACATAAGCAAGAGCACTAGTCAAACATTTTGCTTAGTCTTCCCGTTATTCATATTGATGTAACTCTTTGTATTTTTCTCTTTTTTTTTTTATGTACCTTTTCAGCAGCCTATGCTTTGATACATTGTTAATTCTGTGTGCAAACGGTTTTGCGTAAGGTTATAGTTTTAAGAAGATTGAGGTGTTTGAATCAAAGGTGGTTTTCTGGTGCTTGGCAAGAAAAAGTTGGGTTTTTGAAGGACATAAAATTAGCTAAGTTTAGACATTCCAAAAGGAGCCATGCTGTCTAGATATCAATTTGAAAATTTCAGAACTACTAAACTAGTCTTTGATCAATACAAAAACAATAAAAATGTCTCAAAAGCAATTCATTTCAATTTTTAACAAATTTTTGAAGTTTGTAAGGTTTGACAGTTGCAACTGGCGCGATTTTTGTAGTTAACTAAGAGTTTAAATTTCTTAGAAATGACGCCATCAAGAGCACAAAAAAACCACACCACTTTGTTAACAGGACATCAAACTTTCTACCAAAACTAATTTTATCGACGTGAAATACGTTTTCAACGTGTTCTAGCCTTTACAAAACAATGTACGAAAAAGGTCCATTATGGGTGATTTCCCTACAATTTTTGTATTTAAACGTTAATAAAAGGCTATAAGTAGGAGGTTAGCACTACAAAATTTGCCAGTTTGTTTCTTAAGATGTTTTGCCTACGTTAGTATAAGCAACAAGTCCAAAAGCCGAACATGAAAGTGTTTTTCAACGTCAAACTCATGGCTGATTTCCTGACATCATTTTCAGAACCACTGGAAAGACAAAGATAATTTTATTTTTATAAGTTTAAAATAACGAAACCCAATCTTTTGGCATGTTGTTCTCGTTCATGTATACAACTCTATAGTTTTTTTTTTTAAGCTTTACCTCTTATTACTGAGGAGATATTACAATTAAAAAATGATTTCTAGGTGTCACAGAAATGAAACCGACTTTTCTGAATTTGTGTCTAGTACAAGACTTGCAACTTTTCTGGACTTTTGTCAAAATTCGAAAAACGAGCTTTAGAAAATACGGGGTTATCCCGGGGTATTACCAAGGTGTTGCTCAGTACAGAAGACAACTTAAAATTCCGAAAACCTCAGGATTTTAGGGTTTTTCCTGTCCAATTCCCCATTTTTGGGTGGTTTCCTGACACTTTTAGCTTGTGAAGTTAAAAAACAAGAAAATACAAAATTCCCCGGAAAATTCACACATCTCATTGGAAAAAGAAGCTTTAAAGCTACAAATGCTGAAAGTTTCAGCTTCAGAAACCCAACTGGTGATTTTTTACAAATTTTCGAAAAAACCGGATTTAAGAGTAGGGGACTTTGTGGACCGGGAACCTAATTATTACAATTAATATTACCAAATTTCCTTACAAAAAAATGCGAATCTGAAGGGTTCGCTTGTTCTAAAAAATTGCATTGATTATCTAAGTATGCAAAGGTTAATTTTAGAAGAAAAACGTTCTTCTGGTCTAATGAATTTTTAGGCTCAATATGCGAGCCATCGAAAGAATATGAGACAGAAGTCGACACGAATAAAGCTATAAATAATGATTATCAAGTTGAAACTATGTTAACCAAAATACACTTTACTGAACCTTCAGTTTTTAAGAACGGATTGCAAGACCTCAAGATTATCCGCAGATGGCAGTCAGGAGGCAGTGATCGCCATAAGAGGGGAGCAATTTCAGGAAAGATGCCTGGAAGGGGATATAACGCCCATCAAACCCAAAGATTTATATACCTGCTCTTTTAGTGATTTCTCTGCAACAGACTCGACCTTAGCTACCAGGCGACTCATAAAATGTTCTTTTCCCTGAGAGGACGGCTGGCTAGATGGTGTAGCTACTCCGTACTTTGCATGAAGGTTTCTGAAATCTCATTACATGGGGCACAATAACGTTCATGAAAAAATTAATGATTGCCTCCTCTGAAACTGCTGTTGTTCGCTTCTGCATCTGTTGAACAAAAACAGCATCACAGTATCAATGCAACATTCGAAAACTAATTTATACAGTGCTTACGTTAGCAAGAAGAGTAAAGGACACTAAAAGTTTTTTGCAATAGTAAAGAATGGAACCTTAGTATGTGGGCTTGATTTCGCACAAGAAAGAACTAACGAGGAAAGTGCTAAAATTCGCCTGGACTAGCTATAGACGACCCTCGATTACCTTTAAAGTTGCCATGAGAGCAATGGCCCACATTTATGTGAAACGTGTGCCCTTTCCTTCTTCTCCCAAGCCTTGCACCACAATCGCCAGACAGTTGTTTAACTTCTGACGACCCTCGTTCGATGTTAGCCACTTTCCTACAGACATAACTTGTCTGAGAACTGCGCAGACTTTAGATAGTAAGTTAAATTTGCTGCCATAGGGCTGATTGCTCTTCTGTGATCACTTACTGGACACTTGCAAATAAAATGAAAATTATTCGGGACAGCAACCTGCAAAAAGAAATTTGAAAGTTGACAAGAGAAATTATTTGACAAGGTTTCGAACAGAAATGTCCAGAGGAGTGCTGCCTTTGTAAGGACAATACAATGACGGAACACACTATCCTGTCACTGTAAAGTTGTGTGTTCCCACACATGATGTGATAAGGCAGCAGACTACGTGATCTGTCATGTATTGAGATCGTATATTTTATAAAATCAAGTGAAAATGCCATTTTCACGGGTGCGATGCTCTGAACGCCTTGGTTCGCACAAATATTCTCGAGCCGTGATATTTCCTGCGTATGGCTACATTTAGTTCAGATATCACTGCCATAGACAACGTTAATTATGTTTCATCCTGTCAACTTCATACAAGTACCTCTGTCTTTCTGGCTTGGATAACCAGTCCAGAACATGGTTATTAATGGAAAAGAGGGGACAGCACTTGGGGCTCCAGTCCGGCAGTTAATGTTAGTGCCATCGTTAAAAAATCTCTTGCCGCTTCCCCTACATCCTGGGGCCTAGTACGGTCATCTATCACAAATCCCATCAGTCTGACTTGCGACGTTTCGAGTAACCTATAAGAGACAAATTAAATTAATAATGACAGAACATTGAGATGTGATGATTCTATTATACCACTGATGAAAAGTTGATTTAAACTAGTGGACAAGGAAAAAAATTCAGTAATACGCGTGTTACAATATTTATACTTCACAGACTTGTCCGAAACCAGAAACTGCACTTGAAAATTCTATGAGATGGCCCAGGGTAACAAAAGAAAGAGAAGCAAGGAATTTATATTTGGAGATTCTTTCCTTGTAGCAGCTTTTACACTGCTAGGAAGACGTTAAATAAGAAACTTTCCCTTTTGTAGGGAGGTGTACAAGAAACCCTAATGACAAAAGGACATATTTAAGAAGGAGCTTCTATAATGCTTGTAAATACTTGACCTGTGTTCCCATGTCAACTGGCGGAATATAAAGGAACATCAGGCCTGGAATGTGAGAACGAATCTTACTCTAGCTGCCAAGGGGAGAAATGACAGGAAAAACATACTTATACTGCTTGGTCAAGATACGTTTCCCATAAAAAGAAGTCCATTTCATCTCTGGCCCATTCACACGAAAGAGACTGATGATAGCCTCTTAAGTTGTACTGTGCTTTAGGATTCATGAACTGGTATGGTTTATTGTTATCACTCACCTTGTCATAATGAATAATAATCAGGCTCATCACAACAGTATAAAATGAGGACAGGAAGTTTCCATTTTCCAGTGTCATCATGAGCTGTTAAACTATATCGATTTATTCCCGCATTTCTTAAAACATCTAAACTCTGCGATAGGGTGTCGCCTTTATCAGCAGCATTGAACATATTGCGAGTTCCACCATATCTCCAAAAAAATAAATCGGATCGATGAAGTTAAAGTCTTTCTGAACTCAGAAAAGCCTACACTCTAAAATGAACAAAAATTAGTAGTGTACGACTAATATTTACCGAGATATCAGCAAAAGTTTCCATCCACATTGTAACTGAAAACATGTTTTGAGCTTAATTTCCGACGGGAATGTTTGAATCACTATTGCGAGTTCCACCATATCTCCCAAAAAAATAAATCAGATTGATAACGTTTAAGTCTTTCTGAACTTGGAAAAGCCTACACTCTAAAATAAAAAAATTAGCAGTGTACGACTAATGTTTACCAAGATATCAGCAAAAGTTTACATCCACATTACAACTTAAAACGTGTTTTACGCTTAATTTTCGACCGGAATATTTCAAGAATATTAATTGGATTGATAACGTTAAAGTATTCCTGAACTTGGAAAAGCCTACACTCTACAATAAAAAAAAAATTAGCAGTCTACTACAAGTATTGACAGAGATATCAGCGAAAGTTTACATCATTGTGGTAACTTAAAACGTGTTTTACGCTTAATTTTTGACCGGAATATTTCGATTACTTGTGCGCTTTCCATTAAAACTCCTACAATATAGATCGGACTTACAATGTTAAACTATCCCTGTATTTGAAAAACTTTTCACTGTGCAATAAAAGAAAATCAGCTCTGTACAGCAAATATTTCATTAGACATTACTCAAAAATCACTCAATGTAAGGAAATCACCCAAAAATGTCGGGAATTCACTTAAAGTGTAAGGAAATCACCTAAAGTGTAGGGGATTCACCTAAAGTGTAGGGAGGTCATGTCGTCCGCAATGAACCCTAACTCACTTAAAATCATTCTTACAATGTTAAACTATTCCTGTATTCGGAAAACTATTTACTGTGCAATGAAAAACAAAGCAGCACTGTACGGCAAAGGTAGTTAATGATAAACTAAAGCACTATAAAAGCTTCTGAAACACGAGCCTCTCCCTCTTGTTTTGTTTGTTTCGGCAATCAAGAGTTTCCTCGTGGATTGCTACAAGCTACAACTTTGCTTGAATTTCATCTTGCGCTGTGTTTAGCTTTGTGTTCAGCTTCAATGGTGAGTTTTCAAAATTTGTTTACATAGTTACTTCTTAACGTAATTGAAACGCAATGACTAAATGTACTTTGAGGCCAAATGTTAACTTACACAATTGTTTAGCTGCAATGACTTAACTGTTTCCCGTTTCCTTTTAGATTCTTCGAATTTTCATCAATCTATTTGTTCATCTTCATTAATTATCAACGGATTAAGGTATGTTTCATTCCTTATTCTATTTAAGCATATTTCCTTTAGTTTCGAACGCTATCGAATATTGCAAAATGCTACACATTTTACATTTTTAAAGACACGGTGACAAATTCTTCCAGTTTTCAGCAAACCTGAAATTCCGTTTATGCTTGCGGCGCAACACAAATCTTTCCATATTTGAATTCTACACTTCATTAGCTTTTCATAGAGACCAAAATGGAATTCATAGGACATATATTTATTGAGATACGAATTTTTGAGTTTTTACCTCGGTTTCGATAACGAACTAGATTAACTAATTGCAGTGACTTCTGCATACGCAGTTTGAATTTGAAAGTGTTTTCCTCCAAAGCACATGGATAAATCAACTTTAATTGAACACTACAATATCTATAGAAGTAATTGAGTAAATGAAACGTTTCTTTGACGGCGAATTGGTCGAAAAATAATTTTTGGACCTTTCAAAACAGCAGGCGCTTACATTTTTAAAGACACAGGGACAAATTCTTCCAGTTTTCCGCAAACCTGAAATTCCATTTACACTTGCGGCGCTACAAAAATCTTTCAATATTTGAATTTTACACTTCTTTAGCTTTTCATAGAGACCAAAATCGAATTGATAGGACATATATTTATCGAGATACGAATTTTGGAGTTTTTAACTTCGGTTTTCATAACAACCAGATTAGCTAATTGCAGTGAACCCTAACGCGCACTTGAACTTTAAAGTGTTTTTCTCCAAAGCACATGGTTAAATAAACTTTAATTGAAAACTACAATATCATTGGCTTGGTTATTTTTCCAGAGGAAAATGTCAGACACCACCGAGACCTTGGCAGAATCTTATCAAAATTTAACGCTGGCTAAGGAGCAGTGACTTCTGGCCTCCCCTCGGCCAGATTCTTTGGCCTTGGACCCTAGGCCAGACAATGCAGTCGCGCCGATGAAAATTGAGGAAAGGGAACACAGGGATAGAAGCGAGAGTAGAAGGCGCCATGAAGAAAGAAATGAGCGGGAGAGGCGACTGGAGACTGAGGAACACAGGGAAAGGGAACGAGGGAGGGATAGAAACGAGAGTAGGAGGCGCCGTGAAGAAAGCAATGAGCGGGAGAGGCTATACCGGATAAGAAGATGGGAGGAGAGAGAGGAGAGAGAGGAAAGAGAGAGGAGAAGAAGACGCGATGAAAGAAAAGAAAGATATGAGAGAGAGAGAACTGAAGAACGAGACAGAAGAGAAAGGGAGCGGAATCAACGTGGTAAGAACATCTAGATTTGATTTAATTTGTACGGAAGTATTTGCATTCATGTTATTCTCTTTTAGTGCAATGCTACATTTGTGGGCAAATGGGCCACAAGAAGGCGGAATGCTGAAATTCACGGAAAAGACGCAAGCCGCAGACCTCCAGAAACACATACATCTTCAATGGGCAAAACATTACTTTTAGAAATAAATTAAAGAAGGGGTAAAAATACAAAAAAATTAACAAAGAGGTGGCTTTGAAAAATGCTACAATAAAGTAAAGAACATGTCCCGCCCAAAAAGCAAGTAAAGCAATCTGTGGACTGCAAAACGCTGAAACTGTGAAAAAACAAGTAAAGTAATTGGTGGATCCTGAAAGGATGCCAACAACGAGTCGTTCTCCTGGGTTATCAGTAGAGAGGTACGATCGTTGGTGCAGATAACTTGGAGAGAATGGGACAGAAATCAACGTGGTAAGAACATCTAGTTTCCTTGTATTTGTATTCTTTTTTCTGCTTGGCAACAATGAGTCCAGTTGATGAGTGGATGATACCCTCTGGTAGATATCCTGTATACAATTGTTTAATTACCATTGCACACAAGATATCTAACACAGACTAATAATGGAGTAAAGAACTTCGTGGGGACCAGGAAACCTGAAAAAAAACCAACAAATAACGACTGACGATGACTATACATATTGTGCATTTTAACTGATGTTGCAATTTCCCAACAGGTAAACGAGAAAATGTGATAACGAGGAAAGTGTTTAACATATAACAGATGCCAAGAAGAAACTGCACAGACATTTTATAAGGCAAACGCCATAACAAAAATGCAAGTGAAAAAAAAACAAAATTATTATATTAAAGAGAAAATAATAAAGAAATAAAAAAAAGGACAAACATTCACTTGACTGTAATAAGTATTATAAAGTACACTTATTCCTATTACTAATAAGGGGTAAAAAGTGGAAAAAAAGCATATAACACCTCCAGAATAAAGTTAATTAAATTTTAGATTTTGCCCCCAAACCATGGGTGAACCATCAGAAGGTAGGCAAATCACCCACTAACTTTTGTGTCAATTAAAAAGTTAAAAATATGAGGTTAAACAGATATTAACCCATGAATCGTTTCAGTGCTTTGCTCTGATACGCTCTGTGCAAAAATGTTTTCAAAAAACTTAATCGGGATTTTTTTACCAACTTTTTTCTGTACAGTGGTAACGCATGACTTTTCGTGACCACTACATGATGATCCTTTCCAGCAAGTCCTCAATTGGTATGTACACGCATTTTCTAGCTCTAATAATTAATTATATTTTTGTCCTTATTTGACTAAACTCAAGCAATTCAAGTGTTGGAAAAGGTTTATAAGGTGCCAGAGGACCCTTAGAGTACATTTACTACCAACAAATAGCAGTTGCTATGCCGTAAAAAGACGTTAAAAGTTAAGGGTGCTCTGTGCCATATGAACTGTTAGCATAAGTGCTTGTAGAGTAGCTTACAAAACTTTTTATGGGGTTTCATGCCCTTAGTAACTCGAAGCACATAGAAAGGAACTCCCCAGAAAAAGTTTTGGACTAAGACAGTAGTTATGACGTCATTTATGTTCAAAATTGAACCGTTAATAACTCTGTTAATTATTAAATTAACTTCAATGAAACTGTTGATGTTTGTCCACCTTGCTGCAAAGATTAATCGTGCCAACACTCAAAGCAATCGGATGAAAACAAGCAGAGTTATTAACAGTTTAGTTTAATTCCAATATGGCGGATAATATAAGTAGGTGCTAGTATCCTATTACCACGTTGACCTGAAATCGAGGAAAAACTTTGAAGGCTTATAAAACAAAGGCATTTTAACGGATTTTATTCAAATTCGAGAATTAGGTCCTCCTATGTAAGAACTCTTCATAAACTGGTACCTGCTTCACCTTACTAACCTTAACTTTATGTAAGATGCACCGAAATAAATCCAGTAACCAAGGTGGTTCTTTTAGGAAAAAACAAGAAAACAAAGATAAAACCAACATGGATGCTCTGCTGCAACTTTGCTAGAAGGCCACAGAAAACGACCTTGAAGCCATAGCCGCTCTTGGCCTCAGTAATGCTGACATCAGACAGCCAGACGATAACGAAGAATTTAGCGTGGAAGGCTTGCACCAGGACTACATAACAGCCTGCAAACATTACGATGTGGGGGTGGAGCTAGGAAGAGAATTGCAGACGGAATCGAGCAAAACTATGCTAAGCCTGGTGCATTTTGCTTTTCGGACCAAATTTAATAAAAGGGCCAGCATCAAATTAAAGGCTGACACAACCCTAAAAGTTGTGCAGTCTGCCATCCAAGACATCCAATCTTGGATGGAGAAGCATTACGTTGTCGAGATCACCCATATTAGAAACCTAGCCAGCATTATCCAAAATGCCTTAGATGGTAACGACCAGGCATGAAACGTCTTGGCGATGACGTCCAACCCAGAGATCGACTTTCCTCGCCAAAAATCTTCGCCCTCAGGTCAGGACTTAACCCTGACCTACATGACCGCAAAGGAGTTAGAGCTGGTTGGTCACATCATGGATGACAGCGGTTTAACCACCATCAACCATGGTGTGAAAAGGTATGCAAAGTGACTCAATCGTCAAAGACCTAACAACGAGCTTGAGCTACCATTTCATCCAGATGACGCTTCCCATTCCTTGGAGAGGGCCATCCAAGAGCTAAAGAAAGTCTCCATTAACGCAGAGCTGAAATACCGCAAGCTGAACCAAAGAGGAACAGCCAGGGCAGTAGATGACATCCAAGACGAGGTCAAACACCCAAATTTTAATCCTGACAATGAACATGACACCTCATCGGGGTCAGAAAGCGACACCACCTCATCTGAGTCCACTAGTGAGGACGGTTCATCACGTTGAGCAACAAAAAAAAAAAGAAAAAAAACCTGACCCTAAACATGGCCTTTAACCAACAACATCAAAACAACGAAAACCCGACCCAGCTACTCCTGGCCCCTCTTCCTCTAAGAGAAGAAAGAGCCTCTCAAGGAGAAACTTCGGAGCAATTCCTGGCCCTTCCACCTCGAAGGGAAACAGGGTACACTACACAAACCGAAGGTGTGCCCTCTGTCTCAAAGAGGTCGTTAATATTAGGCGACATGTTATCGAAGTGCACACCAGGAAGAACGAGAGAATCTCCATGGCTCGTGCTGACGCTCTTATTCAGATGTCGATCCATGGAGACAAAACTCGTGGAACTCGGAGAATAGAGAAGAAGGGAGACAAGAAAATAGAATTTGCAGGTCGGCGCAAGGAAATCTGCCCTTTGTGTGACAGAGTTCAGCAGTATCTAAGTACACACCTCCGTCGGTATCACCGACTGGACGACTCAGAGCAGTACAAAACCGCAATTCGTATCGCCAGGCCATACCAGGGAGTACACGGCGAAATCCAATGGGATTTTCATCTAAATGCCATCACCAACAAGACAAGGCGGACCCGAGGAGCAGAGTGAGATGAATCTGACTTTGTACCTTCAAAACAAGCAAAAGACGACGACACGCCTCATCCTATCAAACAGCTGCTTGCGGAACTCCAAAGCAGCGATAGTGATGAGGACTACAAGCGTCCTCAAGAAAAAGAATTGGAAGATATTATACCTCCATCCCCAGAAAAAATCCCTTTGTCAAGAACCCTTCCCCTAACAAGGAGCAATGACATCGCACAACAGGAAGGTGAAACCTCCAATGCAGAGCTCCTTGCAGATGATCACCATCAAGAATCGGCAGGGAGCAGTGACGACGAAGAGGATGTAGAGGAAGAGGATGAAGAGGAAGACGAAGACTGGAGCAAAAGTGAGTTGGAGGAAGAGCCAGAAGAGTACGCCACCCTTCAAGAATTATACCAAAGGCAAAAAAAGGGGCAGACACTCCTGTTGATGTTTTTCCGCCATTTGCAAGACATCAATGGAGGAGCTTGCAAGGAACGGCAAGCAATGCTTCATGCCCAAAATGTGCGAAAAATAAACCAGGCACTGGATGCCAATGGACAAGATCACGACATTGAGTGCCTCGTGAAGGATGGCGGGTCGTCCATGTGGAGGAACTGGGCGAAACCTCTCCTGGACAACAAATCCAAAAGACCTGGTACCATCAAGTCATATTTCTGTTCTGTGGCAAAATTCCTTGACTTCATTCTCGACCACACCAGGAATGAGGTTGAAGGAATGCCCGAAATCTTAGAAGACTCCCTGAGAGGTGTCGAGCAAGTCCTCCCACGAATCAGATCCTGGAGTTCATCCATCAATAAGCTGTATGCCACCGACCTGTGGTCAAAGATTCTGAAGGATAGGAGCGAGCCCATCAGCCCTCAAAATGTGGAGGACATGACGGGCACCAAGGTTGCCACAGAAGCTATGTCCCTTCTCAAGAAATCGCAGGTTGCCAAAGTAAACGACAAGGAATTTGTGGCCATCCGAGATTTCCTAATAGCAAGACTGCAGCTAGAGAATGGTCAGCGACCAGGGCTCATTGAGTCAGCCACTCTTGAGGAGTTCCAAAGAGCAAAACGGCAGAAAACAGGATACATCATGCATGTTGCTGGCCACAAAAATGCCCGGTTGGGTCCTGCCCCAATGTACATGAGTAACAATCTGTACAGCAACATCAAAGTCTACATTTCTCATGTACGTTCATCGTTCGCTGACCAAAAGGCCAAGAAGTGTTTGTCAAAGCCAACAGCGGTACAGCCTTCAAAGAGGGGAAGATTGGGAAGCGGGTGACCGAATGGTGGCTGAAAGCAAAAAATCTTCATGTTTCAACCACCAAAATACGAAAGATGGCGGCCTTGACCCTTCATCACACCGACGACATCGATAAAAGAGCTGTCCATCACCTCATGACACACAAGCCCTCTACTGCTGAAAAATATTATATGATAGATAACCTCAATGAGGCAGCAGAGAGGGATGCGTTGGTCCTGAGGAAAAATTTAAACATCACTGACACGATGGAAACGCTAGAAAGTGACTTCCAGGCAGGCTTGTCCCAACGCTAACTGGAGGACATTGACCTGTTATTTGCAGAAATAATAGAGTCAAATGGCCTCCTAACCATAGACATTACCCGTAATTTCATGAGTGAAAACCTGGAATTGATGCCGTTAGTTGCTGATCAGAAGATGGTCAAAAAAGTTTATGACAGGGTGGCATACCTTAAAGGCAAAAACTTACCTTCCAAACTCGCGCAAATAGAGGAACAAGCTCCAGAGCAGAGAGCACAGGAATGGATCGCTGAGGAAACATCAAGCAGCCTGCAGTCGCGAGCAAGGTCCAAGTGGCACAAGAATGACAAGGATCGCGGCTGTGTTTAGTGCCTTCAAAGTGTGTCCAGGGAAAAAGATCATCGAGGAGGCCTTCAAACACCATGACAGCTTGGCCGAAATACAGAAGAGAAAAGGTTTCACTCGCTGCCACAAAAAGGTCAAGAACCTCTTTAAAAAATGGAACAAACCAGTAGGAAGATAGATAAGTGTTAGTGGTCAGATTAGATTAGATTATAGATTAGATTAGATTACAGGTTCTTGACCTCAACCAAAGTTCCCAATAATTGGGAACAATTATTGAGTTTTAACAATTATTGTTACTGGAGTTTGTTCCTATAAAACCCTTGGTTTGCGTTTGTCGTTCTGTTTTGCTCCTGCATGGTTTGACTGAGTGTGTCGTCCTGTTTAGCTCCTGCGAGGTTTGTGAGGGTGTGTCGTACTGTTTAGCTCCTACATGGTTTGAGTGAGTGTCGTCCTGTTTAGCATCTGTTTTGAGCGAGTGTGTTTGTGTTGTGTTTCAATGGAAAACTAATATCTCAAAGGGACAGTGTCACACTAAGTGACAGCACACGTACCCAATGTGTTTATATATTACAGTGTTACAGTTGGGTTTAGTTAATGTGATTCGGGTTAGCTCATTTCAATCTAAAACTAATTTCTCAAAGCAACAGTATCACATTTGGTCATGACCAATGTTGCCAATTTTAATCTTAGGCCGTTTTTATATATTACAGAGTTTTATCAAGGCGTTAGTGTGATTATGGTTAGGTTATCTCAATGGAAAAATAATTTCTCAAAGGGACTGTGACACACTAAGTGAAACCACACGTTCCCAATTGTAACTGTAGATGGTTTTTATATATCGCATGGTTTTGTCAAAGCGACAGTATCACACTAAGTGACACCACACGTACTCAATGTCTTTATATATTACAGTGTTACAGTTAAGTTAGGTTAATATGATTAGGGTTAGCTTATTTCAATCTAAAACTAATTTCTCAAAGCAACAGTATCACATTTGTTCACGACCAAAAATGCCAATTTTAATCTTAGGCGGTTTTTATATATTACAGAGTTTTATCAAAGCGTTAGTGTGATTAGGGTTAGGTTATCTCAATGGAAAAATAATTTCTCAAAGGGAGGGTGACACACTAAGTGAACCCACACGTTCCCGATTGTAACTGTAGGCGGTTTTTATATATTACAGAGTTTTATCATGTTAAAATCATGTGTACTTTTCTGTGTCTTTTGTAAGTTTTGGGTAATGCTTTAAAAGTTCCAAATGGCCTCCCTCCAGACTTAAAATCTCCATATATGGTGAAAATAAAATTCAAAACATTCCAAAATATCATTTTCACTTGATTTTCTCTTTAGAAAAAGTTCGAGAAATTTTAAAACTTGACCCGAAATCATAGGCCAACCCCTTTGGAAAAAAATTCCAAGATGGCTCCAGGGGGTTGTCAAATCTCCATACATAGCTAATATGACATTAAAAACACTCAACAACATCGCTCAACATAATCACTACGCTTTTTTTTACAATACACAGACTTAGAAAAAATAAAAAAATTTCAACCAAATCAAGAAAAAAAAATATAAAAAAAATGTTCAAAACATCTTCAGTAGAATCCTGCACTAAACCCCTCTTAGAAACAAGCAGAACATCACGATTCCACACAAATTTCGAGAATCCTCCAGGGATTAAAAGTTAACCCGGCCAATAAGTATGTAAATCACCCACTTTAACGTAGGCAAATCACCCACGTAGGCAGCTCACCTTAACGCGTAGGCAAATCACCCACTCAAGTAGGCAAATCACCCATACGTAGGTAAATCACCCAAACGCGTAGCCAAATCACCAGAACACCAACCATCACCCTAATAATTTTAGGATAAGTTTTAATCGATCTTAATTCTTATGTTTTATGAAACATGACCATCTATACCGAAGATTTTTTCACTTTGCTGCTGTCAGAAGAAATACAACATCTTTTGGAAGGGTTTTCACGATTGACAAAAAGACGATGACACACTCCAAACGCAAACTAAAAGACCTACCGTTTGGGAATTTTATTTTGGTGTTTTATAATGTGTGCCTCTATAACCGGACTACAATTTGAAAAACATTAACTAACTGCATCAGAGAGGCAATTTCTGTCTGTTTTCTTCTGCTTCTGATATGTTTTGTCGAGTGCAAAGGAGAGCGTTTTCTTTTTCCTCTAATCCTTTTTCAGTCTGAACCAACTCGTCTTGGAACTTGGTTTGCACGGTGTTAAGGAGGGTGTGGAATAAATGCAAGCCTATTTTGAGATGCATTACTTTATTTTTCAGTTTGAGCCTGTGTACTGAAAATACTTAATAACTGGGGCTTGTGTAACAGCACTTTTGGAGACTGGAAGGCAAATTGGGGTGATTCATCTTTGTACGGTCGAGTTCCTTACTTCTAACTTTCTTTAATGAGATTGAATCTTCCAACTTATCTTTAGTAATGTTATAGTGTTTTTGGATAGTACAGGAGAAAACCAATAATTGTTGCTGTTAGCGCTCATTCCTTAGTAAGCTGTACAGAAGGCGTCGACATATTGGGCAGATGCGACTGCAAAGCAGCAAATGTTCGCTGCATCATTATCATCATCGTCATTATCGTCAAATGTCAACTTTTCCTTTAACATGCGTTTTGGACTACTTCCGTTTTCTGACAACTTGTTTAAAAGAACCGCGCACATTTTTTCCTGTTTGTACAAGTGGCACTTGTTTGCTGATACGGTTGTAGTAGTTGGTTTGTTTGTACTTTTGCTTTATCAGCTTGTCATTCACATCTGTTTGGATCTTTTGTTTTAACAACGAACTGCTGGTGGGGTGAAGAAGTTCTCGACGAAGCTTTCCAATTTATCAATACGGTACTCTTCCGCCAAAAGGGGGCTCCTGTAGCGTTTGGCCAATAGACTACCGTTGCGTAGCCAAGAGGTTGTTTCATCACTTTTCGACGATAAAACGGGTTGGAAAGCTGATCCAATACGACGGAGTTTTGGATCAAAATTTTTCGTTCAGGTATCCTGGTTCGCTACAATTTCTGGCTGCATCACATGTTCGTCTCGTGCATTTGCTATAATTTGGTTGCAGGTCTCCTCAAGTTGTTTCAATAGCCTTTGTCTTCTTTCTTCTCCTTCTGATGTCCGCTGTCGAGTGCGAAGGGGGCGTTCTCTTTCTCCTCTTATCCCCTCTCAGAGGAAGAAAACATATTAGGCAGATGCCACTGCCAAACAGCAAAATCAATCCATATCCGAGAAGGTTTGAGTAGTTCTTTGGGGCGTTCATCGTTCCATATTCTTCTATATTTTACTATATTCTTCTATATCTTACTATATTCTTCTATATCCTTTATATTCTAAATATCGTTCTTTATAACTTGCAATAAATTTCTAAAGACGCAACGCAAAATGGAATCTATTTGTTAATTATTGTTGTTGATGGATTAATGTTCAACACTTACCCTTTGGGAATCTGATTTTGGTCTTTTATAATTTTTGCCTCTATAAGTGGACTACAATTCGAAAAAACATCAGTTAACTCCTTGGCTGTAGTTTGCAATTAAAGCAAATAACACTTGTTAAAATTATTCGTCTTCGTAACTTGCAATAAATCTGTGCATTATCATGTGTTTCTGTTAGCGCTCATTCCTTATTAAGCTGTACAGAAGGTGTCCACATATTGGGCAGATGCGACTGTCAAGCAGCAAATGTTCACTGCATCATCAACGTCATCATCGTCATCATTATCATCAAAACGGCACTTTATAAATTGATGAACGGATAATTACAAGATACATCTTTTCCTTTAGTATTAAGTCATGATTGGTTTCTTGACTTATTTTGAAATGTACTGAAAAAAACATCAAAATATACAGAATACAATCTAAATACTGAAAGAAGCCACTAAATAAAAGCTAATACCTATGTTATAAATCTATATATGAACAGTAGAACTTACTAATTATTAAAGCAGTTGTCATTTTTATGAATTTTTACCTGTTAACTAAATGCTTAACAGGATTTAATTGATATAAGCTACTTGTATATTTTAATATTAACTTAGCTATATGTTCATCGAAAGTTGCATGTGAATAAGCCCCAATTTTTTTCCAGAAAGGGATTAAGTATTGGTATTCATTCAAAGTTGATATAGATGTTGTTTCTGCGAATAGCATTGGATCTGTTTTACGGAATAAAAATGCTCGATGTTATTTGGGAGTTACTTTGGATGACGTTTGTTCAACTGTTGTGGGTGATGTGCAGGTCTAGTTGTCTTGGGGTTGCACTACAGATGTGGTTTCGGCCACCTAAGCAAATGGTTTCTTGTACTTATGAAGATGTTTACGATTTCTTGTGTACAGTTTGCCATTTCAGTCCGTAGTTTATATGAGGAAATGTCAATTTTTCCTTTAACATGGGTTTTGAACCACCTCCGTTTTCTGACAACTTGTTTAAAGGAACTGCGCAAATTTTTTCCTTACTGTAAAAGTGGCACTTGTTTGCTGATATGGTTGTAGCAGTTGGTTTGTTTGTACTTCTGCTTTATCAACTTTTTTTCACATTTGCTTGGATCTTTTGTTTTAACCACGAACTGCTGGTTGGAAGCAGTGTTCTTGTTTCCAGTTGTCTTGTTCAGCGACCGAAGATTTTTTGTATCTGCTGCTGTTTGTCTGCATGCGTTTTGGAGTAGCTCCGTTTTCTGACAACTTGTTTAAAAGAACCGCGCACATTTTTTCCTGTTTGTAAAAGTGGCACTTCTTTGCTGATATGGCTGTAGCAGTTGGTTTGTTTGTACTTCTGCTTTATCAACTTTTTTTCACATTTGCTTGGATCTTTTGTTTTAACAACGAACTGCTGGTGGGAAGCAGTGTTCTTGTTTGCAGTTATCTTGTTCAGCGACCGAAGATTTTTTCTGCCTCCTGCTGTCGAAAGAAATACAACATCTTTTGGAAGGGTTTTCATGATTGACAAAACTACGATGACACACTCCAAACGCAAACTAAAAGACCTACCGTTTGGGAATTTTATTTTGGTGTTTTATAATGTGTGCCTCTATAACCAGACTACAATTTGAAAAACATTAACTAACTGCATCAGAGAGGCAATTTCTGTCTGTTTTCTTCTGCTTCTGATATGTTTTGTCGAGTGCAAAGGAGAGCGTTTTCTTTTTCCTCTAATCCTTTTCCAGTCTGAACCAACTCGTCTTGGAACTTGGTTTGCACGGTGTTAAGGAGGGTGTGGAATAAATGCAAGCCTATTTTGAGATGCATTACTTTATTTTTCAGTTTGAGCCTGTGTACTGAAAATACTTAATAACTGGGGCTTGTGTAACAGCAGTTATGGAGACTGGAAGGCAAATTGGGGTGATTCATCTTTGTACGGTCGAGTTCCTTACTTCTAACTTTGATTAATGAGATTGAATCTTCCAACTTATCTTTAGTAATGTTATAGTGTTTTTGGATAGTACAGGAGAAAACCAATAATTGTTGCTGTTAGCGCTCATTCCTTAGTAAGCTGTACAGAAGGCGTCGACATATTGGGCAGATGCGACTGCCAAGCAGCAAATGTTCGCTGCATCATCATCATCATCATCATCATCATCATCATCATCATCGTCATTTTCGTCAAATGTCAACTTTTCCTTTAACATGCGTTTTGGACTACTTCCGTTTTCTGACAACTTGTTTAAAAGAACCCCGCACATTTTTTCCTGTATGTAAAAGTGGCACTTGTTTGCTGATACGGTTGTAGTAGTTGGTTTGTTTGTACTTTTGCTTTATCAGCTTGTCATTCACATCTGTTTGGATCTTTTGTTTTAACAACGAACTGCTGGTGGGGTGAAGAAGTTCTCGACGAAGCTTTCCAATTTATCAATACGGTACTCTTCCGCCAAAAGGGGGCTCCTGTAGCGTTTGGCCAATAGACTACCGTTGCGTAGCCAAGAGGCTTTTTCATAACTTTTCGATGATAAAACAGGTTTGAAAGCTGATCCAATACGACGGAGTTTTGGATCAAAATTTTTCGTTCAGGTATCCTGGTTTGCTGCAATTTCTGCCTGCATCACATGTTCGTCTCGTGTATTTGCTATAATTTGGTTGCAGGTCTCTTCAAGTTGTTTCAATAACCTTTGTCTTCTTTCTTCTCCTTCTGATATTCGCTGTCAAGTGCGAAAGGGGCGTTCTCTTTCTCCTCTTAACCCCTCTCAGAGGAAGAAAACATATTAGACAGATGCCACTGCCAAGCAGCAAAATCAATCCATATCCGAGAAGGTTTGAGTAGTTCTTTGGGGCCTTCATCGTTCCATATTCTTCTATTTTTCGTCATCATTTATCATCGTCATTATAATCGTCATCATTATCATCAAAACGGCACTTTATAAATTGATGAACGGATAATTACAAGATACATCTTTTTAGTATTAAATCATGATTGGTTTCTTGACTTATTTTGAAATGTACAGAAGAAAACAAATCAAAATATACAGAATACAATCTAAATACTGTAAGAAGCCACCAAATAAAAGCTAACACGTATGTTATAAATTTTTATATGAACAGTAGAACAACTTACTAATTATTAAAGCAGTTATAATTTTTCTGAATTTTTACCTATTAACTAAATGCTTAACAGGATTTAATTGATATAAGCTACTTGTATATTTTAATATTAAGTTAGCTATTTGTTCATCGAAAGTTGCATGTGAATAAGCCCCAATTTTTTTCCAGAAAGGGATTAAGTATTGGTATTAATTCAATGTCGTACAGAGAGTTGATATAGATGTTGTTTCTGCGAGTAGCATTGGATCTGTTTTATGGACTAAAAATGCTGGATGTTATTTGGGAGTTACTTTGGATGAAGTTGGTTCAACTGTTGTGGGTGATGTGCCCGTCTACTTGTCTTTGGGTTGCACTACCGATGTGGTTTCGGCCACCTAAGCAAATGGTTTCTTGTACTTATGAAGATGTTTACGATTTCTTGTGTACAGTTTGCCATTTCAGTCCGTAGTTTATATGAGGAAATGTCAATTTTTCCTTTAACATGGGTTTTGAACCACCTCCGTTTTCTGACAACTTGTTTAAAGGAACTGCGCAAATTTTTTCCTTACTGTAAAAGTGGCACTTGTTTGATGATATGGTTGTAGCAGTTGGTTTGTTTGTACTTCTGCTTTATCAACTTTTTTTCACATTTGCTTGGATCTTTTGTTTTAACAACGAACTGCTGGTTGGAAGCAGTGTTCTTGTTTGCAGTTATCTTGTTCAGCGACCGAAGATTTTTTGTGTCTGCTGCTGTTTGTCTGCATGCCTTTTGGACTACTTCCGTTTTCTGACAACCTGTTTAAAAGAACCGCGCACATTTTTTCCTGTTTATAAAAGTGGCACTTGTTTGCTGATATGGTTGTAGCAGTTGGTTTGTTTGTACTTCTGCTTTATCAACTTTTTTTCACATTTGCTTGGATCTTTTGTTTTAACAACGAACTGCTGGTGGGAAGCAGTGTTCTTGTTTGCAGTTATCTTGTTCAGCGACCGAAGATTTTTTGTGTCTTCTGCTGTCGAAAGAAATACAACATCTTTTGGAAGGGTTTTCACGATTGACAAAAAGACGATGACACACTCCAAACGCAAACTAAAAGACCTACCGTTTGGGAATTTTATTTTGGTGTTTTATAATGTGTGCCTCTATAACCGGACTACAATTTGAAAAACATTAACTAACTGCATCAGAGAGGCAATTTCTGTCTGTTTTCTTCTCCTTCTGATATGTTTTGTCCAGTGCAAAGGAGAGCGTTTTCTTTTTCCTCTAATCCTTTTTCAGTCTGAACCAACTCGTCTTGGAACTTGGTTTGCACGGTGTTAAGGAGGGTGTGGAATAAATGCAAGCCTATTTTGAGGTGCATTACTTTGTTTTTCAGTTTGAGCCTGTGTACTGAAAATACTTAATAACTGGGGCTTGTGTAAAAGCCGTTTTGGAGACTGGAAGGCAAATTGGGGTGATTCATCTTTGTACGGTCGAGTTCCTTACTTTTAACTTTCTTTAATGAGATTGAATCTTCCAACTTATCTTTAGTAATGTTATATTGTCTTTTTGGATAGTACAGGAGAAAACCAATAATTGTTGCTGTTAGCACTCATCCTTAGTAAGCTATACAGAAGGCGTCGACATATTGCGCAGATGCGACTGCCAAGCAGCAAATGTTCGCTGCATTATCATCATCATCATCGTCATTATCGTCAAATGTCAACTTTTCCTTTAACATGCGTTTTGGACTACTTCCGTTTTCTGACAACTTGTTTAAAAGAACCGCGCACATTATTTCCTGTTTGTAAAAGTGGCACTTGTTTGCTGATACTCTTGTAGCAGTTGGTTTGTTTGTACTTTTGCTTTATCAGCTTGTCATTCACATCTGTTTGGATCTTTTGTTTTAACAACGAACTGCTGGTGGGGTGAAGAAGTTCTCGCCGAAGCTTTCCAATTTATCAATACGGTACTCTTCCGCCAAAAGGGGGCTCCTGTAGCGTTTTGCCAATTGACTACCGTTGCGTAGCCAAGAGGTTGTTTCATCACTTTTCGACGATAAAACGGGTTTGAAAGCTGATCCAATACGACGGAGTTTTGGATCAAAATTTTTCGTTCAGGTATCCTGGTTCGCTGCAATTTCTGCCTGCATCACATGTTCGTCTCGTGTATTTGCTATAATTTGGTTGCAGGTCTCCTCAAGTTGTTTCAATAGCCTTTGTCTTTTTTCTTCTCCTTCTGATATCCGCTGTCCAGTGCGAAGGGGGCGTTCTCTTTCTCCTCTAATCCCCTCTCAGAGGAAGAAAACATATTAGGCAGATGCCACTGCCAAGCAGCAAAATCAATCCATATCCAAGAAGGTTTGAGTAGTTCTTTGGGGCGTTCATCGTTCCATATTCTTCTATATTTTTCTATATTCTTCTATATCTTACTATATTCCTCCACATCCTTTATATTCTAAAACTCGTTCTTCTTGGTAACTTGCAATAAATTTGCACAGACGCAACGCAAAATGGAATCTATTTGTTAATTATTGTTGTTGATGCATTAATGTTCAACAATTACCCTTTGGGAATCTGATTTTGGTCTTCTATAATTTTTGCCTCTATAAGTGGACTACAATTTGAAAAAACATCAGTTAACTCCTTGGCTGTAGTTTGGAATTAAAGCAAATAACACTTGTCAAAATTATTCATCCTTGTAACTTGCAATAAATCTGTGCATTATCATGTGTTTCTGTTAGCGCTTATTCCTTAGTAAGCTGTACAGAAGGTGTCGACATATTGGGCAGATGCGACTGTCAAGCAGCAAATGTTCACTGCATCATCAACATCATCGTCATCATTCATCATCATCATTATAATCGTCATCATTATCATCAAAACGGCACTTTATAAATTGATGAACGGATAATTACAAGATACATCTTTTCCTTTAGTATTAAATCATGATTGGTTCCTTGACTTATTTTGAAATGTACAGAAGAAAACAAATCAAAATATACAGAATACAATCTAAATACTGTAAGAAGCCACTAAATAAAAGCTTATACGTATGTTATAAATCTATATATGAACAGTAGAACAACTTACTAATTATTAAGGCAGTTATGATATGAATTTTTACCTGTTTACTAAATGCTTAACAGGATTTAATTGATATAAGCTACTTGTATATTCTAATATTAAGTTAACTATATGTTCATCGAAAGTTGCATGTGAATAAGCCCCAATTTTTTACCAGAAAGGGATTAAGTATTGGTATTAATTCAATGTCGTACAGAGAATTGATAAGGATGTTGCTTCTGCGAATAGCATTGGATCTGTTTTACGGAATAAAAATGCTGGATGTTATTTTGGAGTTACTTTGGATGAAGTTGGTTAAACTGTTGTGGGTGAAGTGCACGTCTAGTTGTCTTGGGGTTGCACTACAGATGTGGTTTCGACAGACTAAGCAAATGGTTTCTTGTACTTATGAAGATGTTTACGATTTCTTGTGTACAGTTTGCCATTTCAGTCCGTAGTTTATATGAGAAAATGTCAATTTTCTCTTTAACATGGGTTTTAAACCACATCCGTTGTCTGACAACTTGTTTAAAGGAACTGCGCAAATTTTTTCCTTACTGTAAAAGTGGCACTTGTTTGCTGATACGGTTGTAGTAGTTGGTTTGTTTGTACTTCTGCTTTATCAACTTTTTTTCACAGTTGCTTGGATCTTTTGTTTTAACAACGAACTGCTGGTGGGAAGCAGTGTTCTTGTTTGCAGTTATCTTGTTCAGGGACCGAAGATTTTTTGTGTCTGCTGCTGTCGAAAGAAATACAACATCTTTTGGAAGGGTTTTTACGATTGACAAAAAGACGATGACACACTCCAAACGCAAACTAAAAGACCTACCGTTTGGGAATTTTATTTTGGTGTTTTATAATGTGTGCCTCTATAACCGGACTACAATTTGAAATACATTAACTAACTGCATCAGAGAGGCAATTTGTCTGTTTTCTTCTGCTTCTGATATGTTTTGTCCAGTGCAAAGGAGAGCGTTTTCTTTTTTCTCTAATGCTTTTTCAGTCTGAACCAACTCGTCTTGGAACTTGGTTTGCACGGTGTTAAGGAGGGTGTGGAATAAATGCAAGCCTATTTTGAGATGCATTACTTTGTTTTTCAGTTTGAGCCTGTGTACTAAAAATACTTAATAACTGGGGCTTGTGTAACAGCAGTTTTGGAGACTGAAAGGCAAATTGGGGTGATTCATCTTTGTACGGTCGAGTTCCTTACTTCTAACTTTGTTTAATGAGACTGAATCTTCCAACTTATCTTTCGTAATGTTATAGTGTGTTTTTGGATAGTACAGGAGGAAACCAATAATTGTTGCTGTTAGCGCTCATTCCTTAGTAAGCTGTACAGAAGGCGTCGACATGTTGGGTAGCTGCGACTGCCAAGCAGCAAATGTTTGCTGCATCATCATCGTCATTATCGTCAAATGTCAACTTTTCCTTTAACATGCATTTTGGACTACTTCCGTTTTCTGACAACTTGTTTAAAAGAACCGCGCACATTTCTTCCTGTTTGTAAAAGTGGCACTTGTTTGCTGATATGGTTGTAGCAGTTGGTTTGTTTGTACTTCTGCTTTATCAACTTTTTTTCACACTTGCTTGGATCTTTTGTTTTAACAACGAACTGCTGGTGGGAAGCAGTGTTTTTGTTTGCAGTTATCTTGTTCAGCGATCGCAGATTTTTTGTGTCTGCTGCTGTCGCAAGAAATACAACATCTTTTGGAAGGGTTTTGACGATTGACAAAAAGATGACACACTCCAAACGCAAACTAAAAGACCTACCGTTTGGGAATTTTATTTTGGTGTTTTATAATGTGTGCCTCTATAACCGGACTACAATTTGAAAAACATTAACTAACTGCATCAAAGAGGCAATTTCTGTCTGTTTTCTTCTGCTTCTGATATGTTTTGTCCAGTGCAAAGGAGAGCGTTTTCTTTTTCCTCTAATCCTTTTTCAGTCTGAACCAACTGCTCGGTGGAATCATTTGACATCCGTGACTATATAAAATGAAATTTTAAACATTACTTTCATTCAAGTCTTTTATATTTCTGATAGCAGTATAAACGAAGCAAGCAGAGCGTGTGAATGCGCAAGTTCACGTCAACTCCGTCGTAAACAAAATGTAAAATAATGTTGACGCTAAAAATAGACGCGGCAAGAAATTGTGTGAACAGTTTGTTTTCATTTTGCGCTCGTTGACTATGTTTACATGAAAATATTTCAAGCTTTTATGCCTATACCGATCCGGCCATTTCGCTCCACGACAACCTAAAAATTAATTTGCTTCAGACTTTATTCAGATCTTGTCAAACGCTCCTCAGTGAAAACATTTGACATTCGCGACTATGCAAAATGAAATTTAAATTTTCGTGTGTGGTTTTTTATACTTCACATCGTGCAACGTGATTGTGAGATATTCGGCAGTTCGTGAAAATCTTGTCGGTACACTAGACTGTATCTACCGTTTCTAACGCTCATGCAAGTCGTTAATTTAAGCGTTAGATTTTTTCTCGGCCGTTTAACGCCTCCAGCTAAGCGTTAGAACAGGTTGCGTAAGCGTTAGAAAGTTTTCATGAGCCGTTAGCCAGAATTAGTTAGGCGTTAGAGCGTTAGTGTTAAACGTTAGAACGCTCAAATGATCCGTTTGCCATGACCAGTTTGCCGTTAGACCGTTAGGACAAACCGTTAGAACGCTTTCAAGGCCGTTAACTACCCGTTAACTACCCGTTAGTTTTTAGCCGTTTAACGGATAAGCGTTAAAGTACGTTTTCCCGTGTACGGTCACATTTTTATTTATATACAATATGCGCAAAATGCATGCTTGGCAGAATGCGGTTTCTTTCTGGATAGTGAGCTAAGATAACGTTGCTACCTTCTAGTAAATTCATGTGCGAGGAATTGGTGACAGCGTTACAAGTGTGGTAAAGAAACCTTCATACCATGATAACTCACACATCGATTTTCTTAAAACCTGAGCTCAGGGCAAAATGTTTTGCCCACATCAAATTTGTACCAAACACAATGAGGTTATCAATTCAAGGGCCAAATAGGATGAACTGACACATTAAAATCAACTATACAGTCATGGAAATTGCTCACGTGATTTCATTGATCCACTTGTAGATTAATTCCTACAAACCGACCATGGTGTGAGAACAGCGTCACCAACAGGGTTTATAGGAAAAACCTGAGCAAAATCCTAAATCGATCAGCTTTGGTGGCTTTTTTATTTATTGCACACTAAGTTTACAAGAGTGAAAAAATCCAAAATTTGTCGGATTTAAGATAGGAAGCATACGCAGCTGGTTGCTGTTTATTATTGTTGTTGTTATCATTATCATTATCATTATCATTATCATTATCATTATCATTATCATTATCATTATCATTATCATTATCATTATCATTATCATTATCATTATCATTATCATTATTATTATTATTATCCGGCGTATCCTTGTAGCTTTCTTTTCAAGACGCCTTCATATGTATTATTTTTACATAAATAAGGCATCTTAAATAAGGTGTGTCAGTTCATCTTATCGGAAAGCAAATTAGTGTTTCGCCAATGAGAATGTGGATTTCAAGTAACAAGTATTATAGCCCAATCATGTTAAAATCACCAGTTGTGACAAAAAATGTCAACTATTAAACAACAAAAGTAACGTGATTAACGTACTTTCGAGTTTGACTTATGATTGTGCAGTAAATGATTCTTCTTTCCGTTTTCATGTTCAGGTTGTGTGCGATAACAAGACTCAAGGAATTTGATGAAAGGTATCTTTATTTGACTTTACTACCAACGATTTCTCTGCCCAGTTCAAGTCTTGCTATGCAGCAAACACTTTTGTTAAGTGCTATGAGGAAATACTATGCCGTAGAAGCGCAGAATCAATTATTCAGGAGAACAGTTTGCCAAAAGAAGACCTGGAAGAGCTGCCGCATAAGAAAGCACGTACTTCAACAACTGATGAAGTAAGTGGGAATCCGCTTGTTCCAACGAGGAAACCGTCACCAGTGCAAGTCACTCCGAAAGTAAAAGTGACAGCAAGGACACTAAATTCAGCAAGAAAAGAACGAGACTTGGTGAAGCAATCGAATAAGAGAGTACGTTCTTCTGCTACTGATGAAAAAAGTGAGAGTTCACCTGTTCCAGACAGAGTAGTTACTGGTACAAGTCATGACTCAAAAAGTGAAAATGAAGAGGACACAAGTTCATAGGATGGTGCATTTCTGAGTGAGATTACCGAGTATGCGGTTCACGATAAGTTATAAGACATTATCGTTTGTGGTTTGAACAAAAGTCAGAGTGACTAACAATGCATGTCGAATTGAAGTGCTGATATGCTATTTTAGTTCAAAATTTGATGGGATATTGCAGCGACAAATCGCCCTCAAATCGCACTGAGAAAACACCTCCATGGTACATTCTTCATTGCTAGGTTTAGCCCACTTAAGTCCATATTTTTAGTTTTTCTACTATGTTATGAACCCAAATATGCAGTATTTTGTTGCTGTTGTTATTGTTGTTGTTAGCTTAAGCTCACGATGAAATAATTGCCCAAATTCACTCTACCGTGAACTTTTGTTTCAACGCTTAAGAATGCTGAAGGCGCCAAAGTATATTTTATTTCATAGTTTTCATACCCAAGACTTGCAAGACTTGGGGATAATCCATGAGTTGCAAACATAATCCGGTCATTCTCTAAAGAACCCTGAATGTGGGATTATAGAAAAAATGAAAAAAAAAAAAACAAGAGAGAAACAGTGAAAATATCACCTGTCGAGGTAGTTAAATTTCATCACTTGACTACCTTACCCTGCCTTCTTACCATTTGTTCTCGAGGTTAAATTGGTCAACCTAAAGTACACGCAATTGTTTGACTTTTTTGTACTGCAAACATGAGGTGGCTTATGAATAATGTGTTATTTGTTGTAGGAATGCATAGAGTACTGGCGACATCACTTGTTTCGCCTCAACCAGACAGTCATGTACAATACTTTCAACAACATTCCAGTGGACAAGACCTGGAGTCCAATGGAGTCCAGTTGTGCAATAGAACCGTTAGTACAGTCGAGTCTACTTGAATCATCGGAAGTCTAGTCATAAGATGAAACCGGAAGTGTAAACAATACAATGAGGAGGGTTGGAAAGTCGTCCGATGTACTCTATTGGATCCATTGGAAATACATCAATTCAAATGGAATCTCCGGAAGTCTAGTCGTGCCATGAGCCAAAACTAGCCCACTACACATGTAACATAACTCGTTCTTAAAGCAGTGAATCGATACAAGCATACTACACACCTAACGTAACTGGTTCTAAAAACCGTGAGTCAATACAAGCATGCTACAGTTGTAACCTAACTCGTTCTTTAAGCCGTGAGTCGATACAGGCACGCTAAAGACTAAGTCGAGACTAGCACACTACACATAGGTAACATAACCCATTCCTAAAGCGATGAATCGAAACAAGCGCGCTACACATGACTTAACTCGTTCTTAAGTCATGATACCATACAAGCAAGCTACGTGCATGAAATACGACTAGTTTTCTTTTTTAGCGCCCTGTGTCCCCCAAGCCAGAAGTCGAGACTGGCCACTCCACATAATAGCTGAATCGAACAATCACACTACACATGTAAAATAAGTCCTATTTAAAATTCATAACTGGTTTGTCAATGATCGGTAAGGGTACAAATTCAAGTTGTTAAAACAGCGGCTTTCGCTGTGGGGTATCATTATTTTTTATCAGCCAGTATTTCTATTCTTTGGATACCTGAGATTGGTATGAAATGCAAATCGTGAATAGACCCTTCTCACTCGGCGGCCATGTTGAGTCTCAGGAGAATAAAAAGCTTTGTTTTTTGCAAGGCAACCCTCGCACTGAATTCGCCTGTGATTCAACATGGTTGCGAGTGAGTGCAAAGGTTGCAGGAGCATGGGTACAGCAATTGATCTGTGCACATTCATGAAGTTGTCATCAACGAGACCATCAACGATTGTTTGTATCAGCCATACTTGTTGATACCATTTCGCTTTGCAAAAATGTTGCTTTTCAAAATGATTACCTACGCTTATTTTGATTGAATTTTGTATTTCACACTGTAGGGTTTTTTTTAACGTTAGTAGTTTTGCTGCTATCGTTAAAAAAGTTTGTTTCTGGAAGCAGGAAGATTCGTCCGTAAATGGCATGGAGTCTTTTATCGCCATGTGCAAAAATATCAGTTTCTTAGACCCGGAATTAATGTCTGCGATGACCAAACAAGCAGCTGTGGTGCACAACCGTTCCCAAAGCCAAATAACACCAGTTTAAATGTATCCTTGTCGCCAATAGGTTTGGCCAAAAATATCCTCTGGTATTCTTGTGGCCAAGCTTTTAAAGTAAAAAATGCATCACCGTTGATGGTTTCAAACAAGTTCCTTCCTTCCGTCATAACTTCGTGTTTGCTAAGCAAACGGAACTTCCTACAATACTCATTCAAAGTTGCCATTTCAATGGATACCTCACGAGCGTGTGCATGATTGTTGTCTTATAACGTTTCATTGTTTAAAAAATCGCATGTTCTTTGTTTTATCATATCAATGCCACAGTACAGTTCTTGCTGGGTCACTCAACATGGCTTCTAATCATCTCCATCATCTAGATAAAAATCTGAGCCATTGCCATAAACGCGATATTGATTGGGACGTTCTACCTCACTCTATATGGCAGGTTAGTTGGAAATAAATTTTCACATAAATGTTTTTTTTTTTTTTTTTTTCACAAATAGTAATACATTGCTTACGAATTCCATGTATCATTCTTCTAGGCAAGCAAACTCTTGGGAAAAGGAATGAAGCAACGAGACACTTCAATCCTCTTTGGAGACCTTATCCCCGTGGCATTTAGCATGGGACATGCCTGTATGAAATGTTCATGCCTTCTGGACGAAACCGGTGATTCTGTGGGTGGCCTGTGTCATAACTACAGGTATTTACACATTTTATCTATCAAAAAGAACTACTAACCCTCACAAAACGCCTCAAAACAATTGTCAAAAAATATTTTAACCTACGATTTTTCAAACTTCTTCCAGTTCACAAACCATACCTGCTAAAAGAAGACAACATAAATATACACTTAGGTACCCAACTACCCAACATCTTTATTTACAACCATCTTTTGCATTATTGTTTGAAGGGCGTTGTAAATCTATGTCCCACAAACACCTCGTCGAAATCCTAGAGCTGGTGGCAGACCGTGTGATTGTTTGTGATGTCTCACCAAAGTCTATGATTCTATCCCATTGCACATGGGATAAATTTGGTGAGATTCTAGCTGATGGGGGAGGAAGATCGCTTGGCTTGTTTGATGAGTAAATGTCATTTGTAACTACAATGAACATGTACTCATCAAACAAGATGCAAGTCTCAGATACACGGGAGTATCAGGATTTTCTACAACCGTTTACAGGAAAAGTCTACAACAAGAGAGTCAGGTAAAACCACATCCTTAAGTTTATGGTGATTATTGTAATATTGAACACAATTTAATGTTGCATTCCAATTTTATACTCCCCCTTTTTCTTTTCAATGCATCTTAAGAGTTCTGCCACTAAAATCTACCATCAATTTATTGTTTACAAAATATCACATAGATTTTAGGAATAAAGAAAGTAATAATAAGAATAAAAAAGGAAAAAGACAGGAACAAAATGAGAAGAACAAGAAAAATATAAATTATAGCCTGCAGAGCAGGCATATTTTTAGTGGGCAAGCGTTAAAGGCTAGGATACAGGAAACAAATACTCTATGCCGCCATCTTGGATGATAAAGCTGACAGAGGGTTGGGGCAAGCCCAAAAAGGATTCCGAGGAAGAGATTTAACAAAGAAGAGGGGAAGGGGAAATGCCCCTCACCCGCCCCTCCTCTACTAGTCCCAATTCTCTACAAGCTGTGCATTTAAAATAGCGGCCTCTTAACAAGCGTTCAAATAAATGAGTGTTCCTACACCAAAATGCCTGCTCCGCCATATAAATTATTATTATTATTATTATTATTATTATTATTATTATTATTATTATTATTATTATTACTCCCTCAACAAATGAAAAATATACATGTTATTATTTACGACCTGAATTAATTGTGCTATTTTCCAATCAACAGTCACCAGCAATGCAAATTTCAATATGCAAAGAACCTCATCTAACTTTGTGGGCTTTACACAACCATACACAGCATTCTCAGTGACAGAGGATGCTTCAAACAATGCCAAGGGATTTTCTTCCCGTATTCTGTGGTATTTTCTAAAACCAGTATTTGCCACCCTCAGAGAACCCATTTTAGCTCCAGACGAATGCGAAATCGGGACCACATTTAAAGAGAAATTGGGTAAGTTTTTACATCCTACAACATCTTTTTGATTCCATATCTACCATGTAATTCTCTACATTTCTTAAAAATAATCAAGTCATACCATTGCAAAAAAATTCCAATTAGACAACTTCATCTTGCTTTCCACAATTCAGCCATATTATTTCTTAAATATATTTGTTGTGTTTTTAAATTTTAAAACTCAATACAACCTGTTACCGCCATAAAATCGACAGACTTTATTTTGATTGCTTACATCTTAATGACATTTCGTGTAATCGGACATGATTTTGTTTTTTGTTTTTTGTACCCGGATGAGAGCACATGGCATGGTTTTTGGAGAAATGTACTACGGATTGAAAGTTTTTTTACAGCTGGTGTAAAAATGCTTGTAGTCATTATGTGGAGAACGTTAAACGGACATTAGGACTTTGTTTGTTTTGTCATCTTTAAGCTATTATCTGATTTTCGTGTTGATTAAATGTTGTTGATTAAGTTATTAATAGGGCGATTCATAGGGTTCATTGTTTTACATAGAACATTCTAGAACATTCCAGAAGGACTCAAAATATCTTGTAATCAAACCTTTTCCGGTACGCGTGAGTTTTATTGACAGATGAGTTGTTGTGCACTCTAGGTTTTAGTTGATCGACAGAGAAATACAGATCATGTAAAAATCATACTTGTGAGTCTTCAGTGTCACTGGGAGTTAGGGACAGGGAAACTAGGAAAATTCCCCACACTGAATGGTGGCGACCCTGCCAGGACAGTATTGGATCGGCCTTTACAGACTTCTTCACACAGACTTCAACGTGGACAATAGCTGACAATAGGTACACTGTAAATTCCTTTCTTGCGTAATAAGCTGAGTAGCAAAATCATCAGAAATATGGCTTTCATAGAGGACAAATTTAACAAGCAACTAGAGGTAGCTAAACTCAAACTCGAGGAAATAAGGAAACTGTCGTTGAGTGAGCATATGGAGGATATTTCACTAGCTCATGACCAAATTCGAGCATTAATCACGACGCATGAGAAATCGAAGGAAGGGACAGTTGAATATTTGATAGAGTCAGATAAGGACTTAGAGTACATCAAAACGTGGCAAACAGAAAACAAGGGGGCCTTCCAGCCGTTTCGAGATGCTCATCTCGACATTAAAAAAAAATTAGACGAATTTATTAGGGCAGAACACCAAGCGCAAAAGATAAATGAAGAGCAAACAAGGCTCAAATTACGTCAACAAAAGGAAATCGAGAACGCGGTAATGGAACAGCCACAACGGGAAGAAGAATGGTATCTCCGAAAACTGGACTTCGAAAAACAAATTGGGCAAAGTCATGCGGAACACGCTAAAGGGGCGGATTTCGGAAAACCTGACAAATCATCGCCACAGTCAGTAAAATTGCAAAAATACACCATTACACCCTTCAATGGAGACTACAAAGATTCGCTACGGTTTTGGAACCAATTCTCGGTAGAAGTAGAGGGCTCGACAATATCGGAAATTAGCAAATTTAATTACTTACTGGAGCTCGTGAAGGGGAAACCTAAAGATGATATCTTAGGACTTCCACATAGCGAAGATGGTTACAAGGAGGCCAAGCGGATCCTAGAGCCGACCTATGGGAAGGACACCAAGGTGCAAAGGGCACTCATCAAGGAACTCGAAGATCTCGCCGGAATCACAAGTATCCACAGGCTCAGCAATATCCACGACTTCTACAACAAGCAATGTTTAATCAAGTTGCTGTCCCGCCAGAGGATCAAGTTGCCCTTCGTTTTCTGTGGCGTCAATCACCTGGATCTGAAGCAGAAGTCTATCAACACCAGCGTCACATCTTTGGAGCCAAGTGCGCACGAACTTGTTCTAACTATGCGCTTCTCAGAAGTGCAGAAGAAAATAAACTGCAGCCCTTGCAGTAAAGCGAAACTTCTACATGGATGACTTTTTCAAGTCCGTGGAATCGAGCAGCGAAGCTCTGGAACTGCAACAGCAACTGGTTGCAATGCTGAAGTTTGCAGCATTTAACTTGACCAAATGGATCTCAAATGAAAAGGAAATGATCGAGCGTATAACAGTATCAGAGAGAGCTCCCTCTGTAAAGGTGGTTGAAGAAGAAACTGTCATGCCTGTGGAACGTGCTCTTGGTGTCATTTGGGACACTAACTCTGACTGTTTTGTCTACAAGGTGGTTAAAAGGGATTTGGCAGACACGCAATGCAAAATTTTGAGTCTGATAGCATCATTGTTCGATCCAATTGGGCTCCTGGCTCCATTCCTGGTGCGAGCAAAAATCTTTCTTCGACAAGTGTGGCAGTTTGGTATTGGCTGGGATGATGCACCACCAGCAGAATTCCTCATAGAGTGGTCCAAATGGCAGGAGGAACTGGAGGGGCTTTCAGAATTCTTTGTTCCCCGGTTTTATCGTCATGTTGTGGACACTCCATCTGTTATTGAGCTCCATGTATTTGGAGATGCCAGTGAACTGGCATTCTGCTTAGTAGCTTACTTTAGATTCAGCTATGCTAGTGGAGCTGTGAGATGTGCCTTTGTTACAGCTAAGATGCAAGTAGCACCCAAGAAGCCATTGAGCATTCCTAAGCTTGAACTGCAGGCCGTAGTATTCAGTGCGAAGTTATCTGCTGTAGTAATCAAGGAGCATGATTACAACATTGATTCTAAATACCTTTGGACTGACATTAGCACTGTATTTCAGTGGATTCGTGGAGAGTCAAAGTGCTACCCTGCATTTATCGGTAATCAAATTGGTGAGATTCTGGACATGACGGAACCCAGTCAATGGAACCACTGTCCAGGTCCATTAAACCTGCAGATGATGGTAGCAGGGGACTTCCGGTTAGGTCAATCGGGTCAGAGAGCAGGTGGCTAAATGGTCCTGCCTTCCTGCATCTCCCTGAAGAGAAGCGGCCAAAGGGGAATTTACAACTTGAAGCCTCCAACCAACCCATGAATGACCTGCAAACCCAAGACATGGCAGTAAATTGGACTGGTGCAGTGCAAGATTCAAGGCGTAAATTCATTTCCTTGGATAAGTAGTCATCCTTGACGCGACTCCTCAGAGTAACTGCCAGCAGTTTTTGGTTTATTTACAACTGCAGACGCGCAGCGGCTAAACATCGAATTCGTCAGTTGTCAGTTGAAGAGTTGGAGCAAGCTCAGAAATTCTGGATCCGCAAGGCTCAAGCAGAGTCCTTTCCCCAAGAAGTTGCCACTCTCAAGAAAATTCTACCCATTTCAAGCAAGAGCAAATTGGTTTCTCTTTCACCCTTCTTGGACGAAGAAGGAATGGTTCGTGTTGGTCGGATTGAGAGAGCCAATATACCATATTCTGGCCACCACCCTTTGGTGTTGTCACCTGAGCATGAGCTGAGCCGTCTTATCGTCATAAACTGCCATGAAATCATTAAACATGAAGGCGTTGGACATGTCCGAAACGAATTAAGACAACAGTACTGGATTCTGCGCTGCCGTGCAACAGTCCGAAAGATTCTATATCAGTGTTCTTATTGCAGAAGGCGAAGAGCAAAACCAGAAGCACCATTGATGGCTGGCCTTCCCTCTGATCGTCTACAAGTTGCACCGGCATTCTCGAAAGTTGGAGTAGATTTCTTTGGTCCACTGAAAGTGAAGCATCTCAGGAAACAAGAAAAGAGATATGGTTGCCTCTTTACTTGTCTCGTGACAAGACGTGTGCATTTGGAAGTTGAGCACTCTTTGTCTACTGACTCTTTCATCATGTGTCTTCGACGGTTTATAGCAAGACGAGGTAAACCAACTGTCATCTACTCTAACAATGGAACAAACTTTGTGGGAGCCAACCGCGAGTTAAAAGAATGCCTTTGTGAGTGGAATCAAGATCGAATTGCAAATACACTGAGTCAAGAAGGAATTCAGTGGGTATTCAATCCACCCGCCGCACCCCATATGGGGGGAGTATGGGAGCGTTTAGTGAGGTCCTGTAAGAAAGCCCTTGATGCTGTCCTGCAGAATCAAGTCCTCACGGATGAAGTATTAGTGACCGCCATTACTGAAGTTGAGTGGCTAGTCAACAGTCATCTTTTGACTGAGGTGAGCTCTGATGTGGACGATCTTGGAGCGTTGACTCCGAATCATTTTATTATTGGTAGAGCATCTCCTAATCTGCCACCTGGTATTTTTGCTGACAAAGAGATATCGTCTCAGAAGCGTTGGCGTCAGGCACAAGTTATCACCACCCATGACTGGAATCGATGGTTGCGAGAGTACCTGCCTGGTTTAGCTGTTTACAAGAAGTGGTTTCAGCCTATGGCGAATGTTAAGATTAGTGATTTGGTGCTGGTAGTAGACTATGGAACCCTGAGAGACTCCTGGCCTCTTGGCAGAATTGTCAGAGTTTTTCGCTGGCCATGACAATGTCGTAAGATCACCTGAAGTGAAGACCAAGTTTGGTTTGATGAAACGTCCTGTTGTGAAACTAGCCCTCCTAGAAGAGTGTTCGTCCATTTAACTCAGCCGAACACCGGGGGTGGATGTTACCGCCATAAAATCGTCAGACTTTATTTTGATTTACATCTTAATGACATCTCATGTAATCGGACATGACGTTGTCTTCTGTTTTTTGTACCCGGATGAGAGCACATGGCATGGCTTTTGGAGAAATGTACTACGGATTGAAAGTTTTTTACAGCTGGTGTAAAAATACTCGTAGTCATTAAAAAGTCATCAAAATGTTACCCGAGGTAAGAGATTTGGATTTGGGAGCCGCGGGAACACAACCTTTACAATTAAATTGGAGCTATGATCAAAATGACTGTCATTTCATTTTCCAACACAACTTAATGAGATGCACTGTTTTTGAAAATATTTCAGTATTTAGCTATAACTCACTTTAATTTAATACTTAATAGCACTATTTTAGAAGGCTAAATAACACATTTAACTGACAGTTTATCACAAAGCATACTGCCCTATTACCAACAACATTATTATGCGATTTTTAAATCTCAATCCAAAACGCATTTTTCTTTTTAGCGGACTTGTATACTCATGGCAAGATGACATACAAAATAGAACAAAAAGGCAAACAGAAATCAGTTACTGTCAACCGCACAGAGTATACATTGACCGAAGAAGCCCTTGAAGCATTTGAAAAAATCCAAGACTCATGAGAAAAGGACATGTAAAAAGAACCCAAATGACACATTAATAGGAGGTAATTAAGAGCGGCTGCCTGTAAGAATCGAGAACTGCATTTCAGCGACCCCTTGGTCGAATTTCTGATATTTCGCCAGAGGATACCCTTGGATTAACTATTTTCGAAAATCATATTTTAAAGTTCTAAGGTATTTTATTTTTTGAGAAAATTGCGAGAGTTTGAAATGCGGCCTAGGTGCGGTCGCGGGCCGATGAAAACCGCGAAAATTTAGGTCAAAGGACGAAGCCCCGTTCACGGTGTAAAATAACCCAATAAACTTGAAACTTTACACAAACCTAGACCAACCATCTCAAAAGAAAATTAATACAATAAACATTCCAAACTCGCTGGCTGCTTTCTAAAGCATGCAGATTTGTGTGCGCTACTCAAAATGGCCTCGAAACTAATGCCAATTTTCATTAAAATAAAAGTGTTTCTGGTATGTAATTTTCTCTAAATTAAATCTCATATCTCGAAAGATGATGAAAAGAACTTTATTTGTTCCAAGTTTCAAGCTCTGATTCAAACTCTTTCCCACTCAAGAAAGATCGAATATACGTGGGATACTTCCGGCTCGCAATCACGTCACGAATTATGAGATCAGAACCGATTCAAAAACACTTGACATCTGGAGCCCGTGAATGTTTCCAAACATCACATCTTGAGCCCCAAAACTAATCAGACTGACTGAAGACAGCCATTCAATGTTTTTCGATCCCAGATTTCTTTCCTATTCTGCTCTAAAATAATATAGTTATTCTGGTCATGTTAGCCTACGAAACATGTGCAACAAATTTGCATACCATTTCGATGTCGTAGGGAAAAGTAGTGCAAATCAAACTTTACAGCTCCTTTGTCTTCTTAAATGAAGCAGTCGATCAGTAAAATGGAGAAAAACGTGTGACTTTGTTCTTGCCGTGTTGTTTTGAGTGTTTGTTTTTAGCAGCGACGGCTCAAATCAATAAGCCGGTGTGACAAAACGACTGTCACTCGATATTCACTTCGTTGATGTAGGTTAAACGCGCACGTGATCCTGGCCAGGCACTTGCGCGTTCAGGGCGCTTTTAGAAAAGTACTGCTTGTGGGCCAAGCTATGACTACCCTGGTGATGATGACCTTGTCAAGCTTAAAGACTGAGCAAGAGATCTGAGAGCCCACCTATCCAGCTTTGGTTTTTTCCGCGAAAAAACTCGACGTTCAAGTATTAGTGCCAGTTTTTGGTTTTTTGATTTACAGTAATGAAAGATCCTGGAAAGTCGATTTTTTGCAAAAAAAAAATCTATCCATAACCACCATCCCCACAATTAGAAATATAAAATTTGTAACTTTGAGGGTATCAGAGAAGTGAATTCCCAACCGTCCAACCCGACCTCCCCCACCCTCATCCATACCCCCCTGGCGATAAGCGTCAATTGTGGTTATTGTTTACTTTGCTAAACCGGTTTTCTCGCTGTTCCTGTCAGCTTTTTCCCCAGAATATAGGAATCTTGCCAGCCTTGGTCTGTCTGATGATGGCCTTGAAAACTAACTTATTACTAGCGCAAGCGGGTGAGCGCTGTAACTACCCTGTTCAGTACTAGCACGTGCAGGTGGGGGCCGTATTTCGCCTATACATTTTCCATTTTCAGATTTCCTGTTATTATTTTTTCACAGAGTTAAAAAAAATATAGCAGGGGCAGCGAGAAAACGCTTTAGGAAAGTAAACAATAACCACAACATTATTGACGCTATACCTAGGGGGGAGGGGGAAGGTCGGCAAAAATTCACTTCTATGCTCTCAAATATACAGATATTTCGCGAAAAAAATCGACCTTCCAGGGTCTGTATAACTGTTAGTTAAAAAATGAAATGACAATAATTCTTGAATGTTTTTCGCAAAAAAAAAAAACAACCAAAGCTGGCAATGGGCTCTCGTATATCTTGTACAGTCTTTTAGCTTGACAAGGTTTTCATCTCCAAATAAAGTTCTTTTCTTCATCTTTCGAGATATGAGATTTAATTTAGAGAAAAGTACTACCAGAAACACTTTTATTTTAATGAAAATTGGCATTAGTTTCGAGGTCATTTTTAGTAGCGTACACAAATCTGCATGCTTTAGAAAGCAGCCAGCGAGTTTGGAATGTTTATTGTATTAACTTTCTTGTGAGATGGTTGGTCTAGGTTTGTGTAAAGTTTCAAGTTCATTGGGTTATTTTACACCGTGAACGGGGCTTCGTCCTTTGACCTAAATTTTCGCGGTTTTCATCGGCCCGTGACCGCACCTAGGCCGCATTTCAAACTCTCGCAATTTTCTCAAAAAATAAAATACCTTAGAACTTTTAAATATGATTTTCGAAAATAGTTAATCCAAGGGTATCCTCTGGCGAAATATCAGAAATTCGACCAAGAGGTCGCTGAAATGCAGTTCTCGATTCTTACAGGCAGCCACTCTTAACTATACCATAATACACATGACATTTTTTAACCAATCAAGTCAGGCATAGATAGGGTACCGAGTCTTCACATAATCAAACCCCACTTTACAAGCCCCCTCTTAAATCAGACCCCTTATTATTAGGGAAAGTTTGCTTTGTCTCCAGTGAAAGAAAACTGTTACTTTTCGTCTAAACTCAGTTCACATTATGCAGATACGCCATTATTATGGACCCTTCTGTGACTTCCACAGTATCAGTATAACAGGGTTAGAAATACTTCTATCCTCTCATAAATTCATTTTCTTGATTTTAAAAATAATTTCCTACAGTAACTGCATGATCTTAGGCGGGAGTAGCTATGACTCTCTTAAGGGAGGTTGCATGTTACATCCTTACCCCGAAGGAAGTGCCTTCACGAGTTGAGGCAGTCGTACGTGGGGGGAATTTACCATCTTCGCACCCCCTCCACGGTAATCATCGGTCTATCTCCGGCAGGGGCCGTTAGTACGGGCTTCGGCGCTAAAGCTAAAACTTCCCAGGCCAGCGGGGTGGTTCCAATCACCTGGTACGAGACGTAGAAGAAGGAGGGGGGCGGCCACCGCTGCCCCCTCAGATAATGTACGGCGTGGTGGCGCGGCGGCAGACGTGGGATTGCTTTCCGTCTGTCCCGAATCCAAGAGAGCATTCAGGTTGGCGAGAGGTCTGTCCCAGCACCGGCGCCAGGTGCACCCCACTGAGTACCATGCAGAGAAAGTGCCCACTGCCAGGGTAAAGGCAAGTTTGGATCACGAGGAAATTGTTCTCCGGGTGTCGAGGGTGAGCAACACCAATCAACAATTGGTGCAAATCACCCCTGGCAGGACTCTCGAAGCCATCAAGGGAGTCCGTAAGAGTACGCGTTACCGGGAGCTGCTGGCCTCTTTACAGCCGGAGGTGGAGAGCAGCAAGTTCATTGAACACGAACCGGTCGGCCCCAACCCGGGGTCTCCGAATGACTTACCCGATGATACCACTCCCGACCCTAGCCCTTATCAATGGGCAGTGGAGGTACGGACGACCATTGAACAACTTGGCGTCCCTGATGGCATTGACATCGATGCCATCAACCCTGGACTAGTGATCAACCGTACCAGGGACATGCTGGATGCGGAATATGCCAGGTGGTTGCCTCCACTGGCAGGACGTAAAAGGAGGCCACCCAGACGACGATCTGGAGCCCCCAGGGTACGGACTGGACTACCAGCGAGCACAGTGAGGGTGAGGCGTAGGACTTCCTACGTCCAAACGCGGCGATCTTTCAGACTATCAAGGAAGCGCTGCGCTCACAACGTCCTTTCTGGTACCTGGGAGGAGCAACCTTCCCCAGTACCGATGGCTACACAAGAGCCGTACTGGTGTGGCGTATTCCAACCGGCATCCATGCATGACGATCACAGACCTCCACCAAAAGGGCCGGTTGAGTGGGACCTGGTCAATCCCATCACCATCAAGGAAGTGACCAAGGCTATCAGAGGGATCTCTGATGGGGCCCCAGGGCCGGATCGCTAATCCCTTAGCGGCTTGAAAGAGCTTCGGTGGGTAGAGGTAGCGGCCCACTTCAATGTGTGGCTGCTGACAGGCTATCCGCCTACGCCTCTCTGCCGCGGCGAGACTGTCCTGATCGCCAAAGAGCAGGATGCCACGACACCCGAGAAACACCGCCCGATTACATTATTAGACACCATCTTGCAGTGCTTCCATAAGATCCTTGCTTCCTAGTTTGAGGCAATGCTGCCATGGAACAGGCGCCAAAATGCGTTTATGAAAGGGGATGGCATGGCTCATTCGATCTAGCTACTGCAGACGATCATTCGCTAAAATCAGCGGACGCTCAATCCGCTGAACATCGCCTTTCTTAACGTTAAGAAGGCCTTTGAGTCTGTCAGCCACCAGAGTCTCTTGCTCGCTGCTGGGAGGATGGGAGTGCCACCTCCATTGCTGGGCTATCTGGGCGAACTCTACAGAGACGCCTAAACATGCCTACTCATTGGCCCTGACCGCAGCGAGCCTATCAAAGTGTCGAGGGGATGAGACAGGGCGATCCTCTCTCTGTCCACCTTTTTAACGCAACTATCGACTGGGCGCTGGGTTCTGGATCGTCTTGATCCTGAGCTTGGTGTAATGGTTGGGGAGACGAGAGTGTATGCTGGAGCATTCAAAGACGACATTGCACTGATCACAAGGACACCCGGCGGCCTCCAGCACTTGCTCAACGACCTTGCTGCTGAGTTTAGGTTCAGTGGCTTGGAAGTTAGTGCGGGGCTGGATGGAAAGTCAGCCAGTCTTCAGATTGTTGTTGATAGCAAGAGGAGAGGTTAGGGAACATATCCCGAGCCCCCCTTAAGCCCCAGCAGCGGCTGTTCATCTTCAACAACAATCTCATACCAGCCTTATATCACCAGTTGGTACTGACCTCGACAACTAAGAAGTACCTGAAGTGGCTTGACAGATCTGTCCGGGCGGCTGTACGATCCTGGTTGAACTTGCCGCGTGATACGCCCAAGGCCTTTTTCCATGCTAAGATCTTCGATGGTGGCCTTGGAATCGTCACCATTGAGCATCAGGTCCCGTTGATGAAGATCAAGCGCATCGACCGTCTCTGGGCCAGCAATGACCAGTGATTAGGGAGATGCTGTCAACGGACGGTGCTGAGTCCCTGCTGGCTAAGCGAAGGGAGCCTAGCCGTTACGGTGGGTGGAGATCGCAAGCGGGTCCAGCCTTCTGGCTGCACTGGTGACTGACCTCCATTCCTCTGTTGACGGCAGGGGCTTGCGCGAGAGCGACCTTGTCCCACCACAACATCAGTGGGTTGCTGAAGGCACGAATCTGTTGTGCAGCTTCAATTATATTGGCGCGGTGAAGGTGCGAGGCAACCTTCTTCCCACAGCAGTTCGTACCTCCAGGGGTCGCACAGGTGTAAGCATCCTTTGTGGCGCTTGCCAGCGACCCGGATCACTTGGGCACATACTTCAAGTTTGCCCTAGGACTCATCGCTTGAGAGTTTCCAGACATGATAAGATTGTCTTCCTAGTGCAGTCAGCTGCGGGTAAAGCTGGGTGGTCTTGCATCAGAGAGCCTGCCATTCCAACAACGGCATGCCTGCGTAGACTGGACCTGATTTTTCATCACGAATCGTGGTCCACTCTTGTTCTGGATGTGACGATTGTTGCTGACAATGCGGTCCTTCACGAGGTGCATGCGCGTAAAGTCCAGTATTACGATGTCCCGGACATCAGAAACGGGAACACGCGGAATATCTCTGACAAAGCTGTACAATTCTCTAATGTGTTGCTCAGCTGGAGAGGGCTGATGGCTCGTGCATCAGCCGAGACCTTGTGCTCGTGACTGGGTCGGCAACGCTTAAGTCTCCTCACCGCGGTCACCTGCAAGAGGAGCCTGTGGATCTGGCAACATTTCCACAGAAGCAATTACACGTTCCGTGGATGACGGGCACTATGTGCCCCGACTTTCCACTGTGCCTCCACGTCGGTATGTAGGGTCAAGCTCCCCATATAAAAGAGCAACGAACACTTATTTACCACGACATTGTCAGTTAATGTTATCTTTGTGTCTAGTCTAGCCTGGGCGTAGTATATTGTGCAAAGGTAGTAGTTTTTACAGCCTCTCTTTATATTAAACAGCCCTTTAAAATTTTGGATCAGCAGGATTGATTACAATTTGAAATCCCCAAAATACTTCAATTACCCGCTGGACAGTCATTGAAAACACAATACGTACTACTCAATAGTAACACACATCCCTGCCAGTTAGCTGAGATGACTTTCTTTGCATGCTGCTCCTACATACTCTACATTAAACTGTATATAGTATATATTTTAGAATCTCTGTTTTGACACTTCACTTTTCTAGCATGGCAATGTTACCACTACTACTCAGCACACTAGATAGGATGACTGGTTCACACTAGTTCCGAAATTTTTTGACCTAATATTTATAATTAGTGATTTTTGTTTCAATAATTTATTTACTTTAACATGTTACTGTCAACATTACACTTATATCCTCAAAATGACACCATAATGAAATATGTTTCAATAGTCCATCAAGTAACAGTGCTTCCAACTATTACCTTCTGTACAAATAAGTATCACCTTTTTCAAAATACTGTATGTCCATAATACCTAAGGTGCTTCTTTAGTAACACATTCAACATTCAACCGGACAATAACTTGTATACCCGATTTATTTGCTGTGCAGGTGTATTTCCTTTGCAAGCAAGCTCCACCGCAAAATCGGAAGAGGTGGGGGAGTTTTCAACAAAGTTAGCAGATCTTGGAATGTCCATACAGAAATAGATAGAATAGTAGCAATATGGAAAATGATCAAAGGTAAGATTATGATCCACAAGCTATAATTATTTAACAAATTTACCCAAAAACTCTTTCCAATAGAGTAATACAAAGCAAAAAAACAGGTATTAATCATTCTACCAAATTAATGAAATCATAAAGTGCAAAATAAATACTTTAACGGGGAGGGTGATTAGGTTCGCAGATCAACGGATTTGGCTCGAAAAACTGCTCGGATTTCGATATATTTTACGAATTGGCAGATTTTGAACATTAAGCGGATCACGGATTTCTTCAATATCTCAACAAGTCAAGTGTCCGTTTTGTTATAATTGGTTCTGGATGACAATATAAGTTTATAATAATCTTAAGAGTCAAGTTAGAGCTGAGTGTTGGTTTTTGTGTTTAATGAATGATCGAGCTATCTTTCCAATTAAATCTTTCGCGGTCCTTTATCGACTCGAGTACTTTGTGAGACGAGTGGATCTGAATGTCACTGAGAAGAGAAAATTTTAGTTGGGCTACCCACGAAAATGTAGTGACAAAGCATTTTTTATTGTTCTCGATTGTGATGTTATTCAGTTCAAAGTGGTTACTTCATAGTGTTCCTAGTGGGCTGAAAATGCCTACAGATGTGATTAGGAGATCGTTCACAAGTTGTGCCTTGAACGTTCCAGTTGACGGTTCACTCATATCACAAGCTAATTACTGCTATTTTTTTTGTTGTTATTATTTAGCTGCGAATGGATGTCTTGCAAGTGGTGTGCTTGTGTTTGGTTTTCCTTTGTTTTTTTGGCGTTTGCGCCCTTATTTTTTTTTCTTTATCGGATGTATAGTAAAGTAGTTGTTTTGAAGAGGCAGCTTCGGGAAGCGTTAGGGGAGCGGGACACGCTGTCTTGGCACCGCGACAGTCTGATACGGCAAAGGGATCGCGCGTATCGGCTGCGAGACTTTGCCGTATCGCGACTGAACCGTGCCGAGCAGCGGTATCGCACACTGGTGTGGGTTCTAAATGTGGAGCCTACTCCAGTAGAGAAGGAGGGTGGGGAAGATGAAGGGTTCGCTTCGTTGGAGGAATAGGCTTGCCTTACCTCTAGCGGGCATTTTATTCTAAGTGTCAGCCGTAGTGGCGGATCCAAAATGCCGTATAAAGCAAATTATAAAAAAATATATATACGTATATCAGAATAAAGAATTAATTTCTGATAAAATTCATCCCCTCAGCTTCATGACTGACACTTAGACTAAAGGATGCCCGAATGTCCAAATTTATTTATTTCTAAACATTTTTTGACAGTTTCCTAACCAAAAACCAAAAAGAGATTAAAATCTACAAAAAATAAAAGGCGTTTGGGCACTTCATCTTCCTCTCCCTCCCTTAATCCCCCTCCCTTTCTTTTCTCCCTTCCTTTTTTTTTTTCGATTATTTTGACTTAATTCTTTGCTACTTGCTCATTTTGTTTGTTTATTTATTTATTTATTTATTTATTTATATCTCTCTATTTTCTTATTTACTTACGTACGTATTTATTTATTTATTTTCTATGTCTTTCTTTCTTTCCCTCCTTTAATTTACTTTGTTTTATAAATTCAATTATTTTTATTTGTTCGTTTCTACATTACTACACTCACTAGCTTGTTCACATCATCTATTATTCTTTATTATTTATTTCTCTTCTTCTTCTGTTTGTTTCTTCCTGTCTTCCACTTCAAAACACTACTTTGCCTCTCCTTCAAAGAAACATTTATCTTTTTGCCGTTTCATTTAGGTTCATGAAAAATCAAAGAGACGGTAAAATGAAAAACAAAATGGTGAAAATTTTAAAGATAAAAACATGAAAAGTAAAACGAGAAACTAGAAAAGAAAAGAAAACTCTGTTGGATAACGATTTTAGCCATAGATTGTCTTTTAACTAAAACTGTATGGATAAGCAAAACGAGAACGAAACAAAGCACTTCCACTGCAGTACCATATGCAGACTTGACCTGAGAGGACACCCTACAAACAGACAAAGGGACAAAATATGCAGAAAGGTCGCCCTGAAGGACTCTGTCAATACAGTATAGAGGTACCATTGAATTGTGGACCAAGAAGCATCTATAAGGAATGGAGTGACAAGGTGATGAGAAAAGAAAGAGAAAGGAAAGAAAGCGAAGAAAGAGAACACTGAAAGAAAAGAAAAGAGATGGAGAGAAAAGAAAACTCTGATAAAACTATTTCAGCCATAAAAATTGAACTTTGAACCAACAAGCATATGTGAGGATTGGAGTTGGCGAAGGGAAGAACCATGGCGTATCTTACTTCTTCGCGACCGTATTTACTGGAACATCATCGTCAAGCTTGCCTCTACCTCTATGAAGGGAAAAATCCCCAAAACACGAACTTTTTTCAAAAATATTTTGTACCTGCTGTAAATATTTCAAATTTTATTTGTCAAGATATTTTTAATTATTGAAAAAGTGTTTTTTCAGTTGTTTAATTTATTGTATATATGAAAATTTTTTCCCGAGTCTAGATATTTTTTATTCATTACAGACATTTCATGTTCTTTTCCAGTTCTTTTTGTTGTCAATACTTCGTTCTTTTTGTTGTAAATATTAACTTTTTCGGTTCGGATTTTTTCAAGACCATTGTAAATACCATTTTCAATAAATTATTATTGGCGAAAAACCCAGTGTCTTGCTTTTTGGTGCGGTTGTGTCTTGTCTTAATGCTGCAAAGATGTTCTCGATCTGTTACCATGGTAACATGTTTTTTGTGTAACTTTATTTTTACCTCCTATTAGACCACACACCAGACCATGTTCACATTTGAAAGGCTTTTCACCCGTATGTAATCGTTTATGATACCTGGCAGTATTGTAATGCGCGAAACGTCGATCACAGATATCGCACTTGAATGGTTTTTCTCCCGTGTGCAAACGGGTGTGAGTTTTCAGACCTCCCGCTTGGTTGAACGACCGTTTGCAAACTGTGCACGAGTATGGCCGTTCCCCTGTATGGATTCGCATGTGAATCTTAAGGGCTGACTGGCGGGAGTATATCTTTTGACAGAAATTACACCTATGAGATTTTGGTGATTTTTTCTGGTGCCTGACTGCATCTTTAAATTCCCTCGCTTCTTTTTGGTCTTGATAAGGTGCCTTCTCTTGGACACTAGGAACATGATTTATTTTTCTCGGTACTTCCTCGTAAACAGGGTTTTCCTCTTGAGGCACGTGTTTTGGCATCACTAACAGGTTAGCTGCGCGAGACATGTACTGAACATCTGGATACTGTGGGGTTGTTTCCCTGGTAACAGATGGAATAGGCGCCTGGCAGCCCATTCCTCGAGGAAGCTGTACGTTAGACACGTAATCTGACGTGTACTCCACAGGGTTAGTCTCAGGACGCATGGCTGTTTGAAGAAACGAATTGAACATCCCTGATTCGCTTGAAGGGCTCTGGCGCGGTGGACACTGCCAGTTCATCATGGGTGCAAATTCAGGCTCGAGAAACGGGGCAAACTGCGCGGCCACGTCGAGTGTAGATACAGGAAAGTAGGGAAAGAGATTAGGGTCTATTGCTCCAGCAGGCAATGGCGAAGAAAACCTGTCTTGTCTTCTTTGACCTATGGAGCTGAGAGTTTCGTTGTAATTTACACCATAGGTCGAAGTTGATCCATTGTGTGTTTCAAATTCAGGTAGCCCCAAAGCTTCATTGGGAGGCATTAGCAAGTCTCCGTGAGAAGCACTGTTCCAAATATCACAGTTTGGCAAGGTGCAATGGTTAAAGTCACAGGACATAGAAGCCGACGTTGTCTCTACTTGGTATTCCATTGGAGGACTTGGAGAAGGCCGGGAGTAATCTGTGAAAATTACAGTGGGATACTGCTTTGAACAAACCTATTAAAAAAAGGTAAGAATTAAGAAACAAGCAAATAAACAAAAAGGTTTCGCTATGGACGTTATTTCCACAATGCCTGGAACTATAAATGTCGTCGCGAGGCACGAAAAGACTTTAATTTATTTCTGCTTTCGCTGATTTGCGCTCCGTTTTAATTTTGAAGCGGAGAGGGTGTTGGAATCTGTCGGTTACACAATTAACAGTGTAAGCGTTGCAGCGCCACCAGTTTCGACGGTCTCATATTACAAACACGATTTCGTCCAAATTACTTTGAAAATGGAGTTTCAAGAGTTTGACATGTGGAGGGATTACCTCAGTCTAATCAACGTGATTCAAGACCATTCTAATCAACCTAACCGATCTAACCCACCGGCAACTAACCAATCTAACGAACTAACGAACGAACAGCGTACCCAGGCAAGACAGTTCCAAATGATGCTGTGGGAGTTCATTCAGGGCTCCCGCCGCAAGAATTGAAAGGTTAGCGCGTTCTGTGAAAACAGTTATTACATATTGCTTACATGTTGACCACTTTTTTCGACAAACACGTAATAACATTTTAGTGATAATATTTATTAAATGGTGCAAAATAATTCAGAAACCAAACTGTGCATTTAGTTCGGCTCTTTTGGGTCTAGTTCATGCTCTTCGCCCGAGTTGTTATCCACGTGTACTTGCAGAGATCTTTTCAAGTTACTTTAACGGGGAGGGTGATTAGGTTCGCAGATCAACGGATTTGGCTCGAAAAACTGCTCGGATTTCGATATATTTTACGGATTGGCAGATTTTGAACATTAAGCGGATCACGGATTTCTTCAATATCTCAACAAGTCAAGTGTCCGTTTTGTTATAATTGGTTCTGGATGACAATATAAGTTTATAATAATCTTAAGAGTCAAGTTAGAGCTGAGTGTTGGTTTTTGTGTTTAATGAATGATCGAGCTATCTTTCCAATTAAATCTTTCGCGGTCCTTTATCGACTCGAGTACTTTGTGAGACGAGTGGATCTGAATGTCACTGAGAAGAGAAAATTTTAGTTGGGCTACCCACGAAAATGTAGTGACAAAGCATTTTTTATTGTTCTCGATTGTGATGTTATTCAGTTCAAAGTGGTTACTTCATAGTTTTCCTAGTGGGCTGAAAATGCCTACAGATGTGATTAGGAGATCGTTCACAAGTTGTGCCTTGAACGTTCCAGTTGACGGTTCACTCATATCACAAGCTAATTACTGCTATTTTTTTTGTTGTTATTATTTAGCTGCGAATGGATGTCTTGCAAGTGGTGTGCTTGTGTTTGGTTTTCCTTTGTTTTTTTGGCGTTTGCGCCCTTATTTTTTTTTCTTTATCGGATGTATAGTAAAGTAGTTGTTTTGAAGAGGCAGCTTCGGGAAGCGTTAGGGGAGCGGGACACGCTGTCTTGGCACCGCGACAGTCTGATACGGCAAAGGGATCGCGCGTATCGGCTGCGAGACTTTGCCGTATCGCGACTGAACCGTGCCGAGCAGCGGTATCGCACACTGGTGTGGGTTCTAAATGTGGAGCCTACTCCAGTAGAGAAGGAGGGTGGGGAAGATGAAGGGTTCGCTTCGTTGGAGGAATAGGCTTGCCTTACCTCTAGCGGGCATTTTATTCTAAGTGTCAGCCGTAGAGGCGGATCCAAAATGCCGTATAAAGCAAATTATAAAAAAATATATATACGTATATCAGAATAAAGAATTAATTTCTGATAAAATTCATCCCCTCAGCTTCATGACTGACACTTAGACTAAAGGATGCCCGAATGTCCAAATTTATTTATTTCTAAACATTTTTTGACAGTTTCCTAACCAAAAACCAAAAAGAGATTAAAATCTACAAAAAATAAAAGGCGTTTGGGCACTTCATCTTCCTCTCCCTCCCTTAATCCCCCTCCCTTTCTTTTCTCCCTTCCTTTTTTTTTTTCGATTATTTTGACTTAATTCTTTGCTACTTGCTCATTTTGTTTGTTTATTTATTTATTTATTTATTTATTTATATCTCTCTATTTTCTTATTTACTTACGTACGTATTTATTTATTTATTTTCTATGTCTTTCTTTCTTTCCCTCCTTTAATTTACTTTGTTTTATAAATTCAATTATTTTTATTTGTTCGTTTCTACATTACTACACTCACTAGCTTGTTCACATCATCTATTATTCTTTATTATTTATTTCTCTTCTTCTTCTGTTTGTTTCTTCCTGTCTTCCACTTCAAAACACTACTTTGCCTCTCCTTCAAAGAAACATTTATCTTTTTGCCGTTTCATTTAGGTTCATGAAAAATCAAAGAGACGGTAAAATGAAAAACAAAATGGTGAAAATTTTAAAGATAAAAACATGAAAAGTAAAACGAGAAACTAGAAAAGAAAAGAAAACTCTGTTGGATAACGATTTTAGCCATAGATTGTCTTTTAACTAAAACTGTATGGATAAGCAAAACGAGAACGAAACAAAGCACTTCCACTGCAGTACCATATGCAGACTTGACCTGAGAGGACACCCTACAAACAGACAAAGGGACAAAATATGCAGAAAGGTCGCCCTGAAGGACTCTGTCAATACAGTATAGAGGTACCATTGAATTGTGGACCAAGAAGCATCTATAAGGAATGGAGTGACAAGGTGATGAGAAAAGAAAGAGAAAGGAAAGAAAGCGAAGAAAGAGAACACTGAAAGAAAAGAAAAGAGATGGAGAGAAAAGAAAACTCTGATAAAACTATTTCAGCCATAAAAATTGAACTTTGAACCAACAAGCATATGTGAGGATTGGAGTTGGCGAAGGGAAGAACCATGGCGTATCTTACTTCTTCGCGACCGTATTTACTGGAACATCATCGTCAAGCTTGCCTCTACCTCTATGAAGGGAAAAATCCCCAAAACACGAACTTTTTTCAAAAATATTTTGTACCTGCTGTAAATATTTCAAATTTTATTTGTCAAGATATTTTTAATTATTGAAAAAGTGTTTTTTCAGTTGTTTAATTTATTGTAAATATGAAAATTTTTTCCCGAGTCTAGATATTTTTTATTCATTACAGACATTTCATGTTCTTTTCCAGTTCTTTTTGTTGTCAATACTTCGTTCTTTTTGTTGTAAATATTAACTTTTTCGGTTCGGATTTTTTCAAGACCATTGTAAATACCATTTTCAATAAATTATTATTGGCGAAAAACCCAGTGTCTTGCTTTTTGGTGCGGTTGTGTCTTGTCTTAATGCTGCAAAGATGTTCTCGATCTGTTACCATGGTAACATGTTTTTTGTGTAACTTTATTTTTACCTCCTATTAGACCACACACCAGACCATGTTCACATTTGAAAGGCTTTTCACCCGTATGTAATCGTTTATGATACCTGGCAGTATTGTAATGCGCGAAACGTCGATCACAGATATCGCACTTGAATGGTTTTTCTCCCGTGTGCAAACGGGTGTGAGTTTTCAGACCTCCCGCTTGGTTGAACGACCGTTTGCAAACTGTGCACGAGTATGGCCGTTCCCCTGTATGGATTCGCATGTGAATCTTAAGGGCTGACTGGCGGGAGTATATCTTTTGACAGAAATTACACCTATGAGATTTTGGTGATTTTTTCTGGTGCCTGACTGCATCTTTAAATTCCCTCGCTTCTTTTTGGTCTTGATAAGGTGCCTTCTCTTGGACACTAGGAACATGATTTATTTTTCTCGGTACTTCCTCGTAAACAGGGTTTTCCTCTTGAGGCACGTGTTTTGGCATCACTAACAGGTTAGCTGCGCGAGACATGTACTGAACATCTGGATACTGTGGGGTTGTTTCCCTGGTAACAGATGGAATAGGCGCCTGGCAGCCCATTCCTCGAGGAAGCTGTACGTTAGACACGTAATCTGACGTGTACTCCACAGGGTTAGTCTCAGGACGCATGGCTGTTTGAAGAAACGAATTGAACATCCCTGATTCGCTTGAAGGGCTCTGGCGCGGTGGACACTGCCAGTTCATCATGGGTGCAAATTCAGGCTCGAGAAACGGGGCAAACTGCGCGGCCACGTCGAGTGTAGATACAGGAAAGTAGGGAAAGAGATTAGGGTCTATTGCTCCAGCAGGCAATGGCGAAGAAAACCTGTCTTGTCTTCTTTGACCTATGGAGCTGAGAGTTTCGTTGTAATTTACACCATAGGTCGAAGTTGATCCATTGTGTGTTTCAAATTCAGGTAGCCCCAAAGCTTCATTGGGAGGCATTAGCAAGTCTCCGTGAGAAGCACTGTTCCAAATATCACAGTTTGGCAAGGTGCAATGGTTAAAGTCACAGGACATAGAAGCCGACGTTGTCTCTACTTGGTATTCCATTGGAGGACTTGGAGAAGGCCGGGAGTAATCTGTGAAAATTACAGTGGGATACTGCTTTGAACAAACCTATTAAAAAAAGGTAAGAATTAAGAAACAAGCAAATAAACAAAAAGGTTTCGCTATGGACGTTATTTCCACAATGCCTGGAACTATAAATGTCGTCGCGAGGCACGAAAAGACTTTAATTTATTTCTGCTTTCGCTGATTTGCGCTCCGTTTTAATTTTGAAGCGGAGAGGGTGTTGGAATCTGTCGGTTACACAATTAACAGTGTAAGCGTTGCAGCGCCACCAGTTTCGACGGTCTCATATTACAAACACGATTTCGTCCAAATTACTTTGAAAATGGAGTTTCAAGAGTTTGACATGTGGAGGGATTACCTCAGTCTAATCAACGTGATTCAAGACCATTCTAATCAACCTAACCGATCTAACCCACCGGCAACTAACCAATCTAACGAACTAACGAACGAACAGCGTACCCAGGCAAGACAGTTCCAAATGATGCTGTGGGAGTTCATTCAGGGCTCCCGCCGCAAGAATTGAAAGGTTAGCGCGTTCTGTGAAAACAGTTATTACATATTGCTTACATGTTGACCACTTTTTTCGACAAACACGTAATAACATTTTAGTGATAATATTTATTAAATGGTGCAAAATAATTCAGAAACCAAACTGTGCATTTAGTTCGGCTCTTTTGGGTCTAGTTCATGCTCTTCGCCCGAGTTGTTATCCACGTGTACTTGCAGAGATCTTTTCAAGTTACTTTAACGGGGAGGGTGATTAGGTTCGCAGATCAACGGATTTGGCTCGAAAAACTGCTCGGATTTCGATATATTTTACGGATTGGCAGATTTTGAACATTAAGCGGATCACGGATTTCTTCAATATCTCAACAAGTCAAGTGTCCGTTTTGTTATAATTGGTTCTGGATGACAATATAAGTTTATAATAATCTTAAGAGTCAAGTTAGAGCTGAGTGTTGGTTTTTGTGTTTAATGAATGATCGAGCTATCTTTCCAATTAAATCTTTCGCGGTCCTTTATCGACTCGAGTACTTTGTGAGACGAGTGGATCTGAATGTCACTGAGAAGAGAAAATTTTAGTTGGGCTACCCACGAAAATGTAGTGACAAAGCATTTTTTATTGTTCTCGATTGTGATGTTATTCAGTTCAAAGTGGTTACTTCATAGTTTTCCTAGTGGGCTGAAAATGCCTACAGATGTGATTAGGAGATCGTTCACAAGTTGTGCCTTGAACGTTCCAGTTGACGGTTCACTCATATCACAAGCTAATTACTGCTATTTTTTTTGTTGTTATTATTTAGCTGCGAATGGATGTCTTGCAAGTGGTGTGCTTGTGTTTGGTTTTCCTTTGTTTTTTTGGCGTTTGCGCCCTTATTTTTTTTTCTTTATCGGATGTATAGTAAAGTAGTTGTTTTGAAGAGGCAGCTTCGGGAAGCGTTAGGGGAGCGGGACACGCTGTCTTGGCACCGCGACAGTCTGATACGGCAAAGGGATCGCGCGTATCGGCTGCGAGACTTTGCCGTATCGCGACTGAACCGTGCCGAGCAGCGGTATCGCACACTGGTGTGGGTTCTAAATGTGGAGCCTACTCCAGTAGAGAAGGAGGGTGGGGAAGATGAAGGGTTCGCTTCGTTGGAGGAATAGGCTTGCCTTACCTCTAGCGGGCATTTTATTCTAAGTGTCAGCCGTAGAGGCGGATCCAAAATGCCGTATAAAGCAAATTATAAAAAAATATATATACGTATATCAGAATAAAGAATTAATTTCTGATAAAATTCATCCCCTCAGCTTCATGACTGACACTTAGACTAAAGGATGCCCGAATGTCCAAATTTATTTATTTCTAAACATTTTTTGACAGTTTCCTAACCAAAAACCAAAAAGAGATTAAAATCTACAAAAAATAAAAGGCGTTTGGGCACTTCATCTTCCTCTCCCTCCCTTAATCCCCCTCCCTTTCTTTTCTCCCTTCCTTTTTTTTTTTCGATTATTTTGACTTAATTCTTTGCTACTTGCTCATTTTGTTTGTTTATTTATTTATTTATTTATTTATTTATTTATATCTCTCTATTTTCTTATTTACTTACGTACGTATTTATTTATTTATTTTCTATGTCTTTCTTTCTTTCCCTCCTTTAATTTACTTTGTTTTATAAATTCAATTATTTTTATTTGTTCGTTTCTACATTACTACACTCACTAGCTTGTTCACATCATCTATTATTCTTTATTATTTATTTCTCTTCTTCTTCTGTTTGTTTCTTCCTGTCTTCCACTTCAAAACACTACTTTGCCTCTCCTTCAAAGAAACATTTATCTTTTTGCCGTTTCATTTAGGTTCATGAAAAATCAAAGAGACGGTAAAATGAAAAACAAAATGGTGAAAATTTTAAAGATAAAAACATGAAAAGTAAAACGAGAAACTAGAAAAGAAAAGAAAACTCTGTTGGATAACGATTTTAGCCATAGATTGTCTTTTAACTAAAACTGTATGGATAAGCAAAACGAGAACGAAACAAAGCACTTCCACTGCAGTACCATATGCAGACTTGACCTGAGAGGACACCCTACAAACAGACAAAGGGACAAAATATGCAGAAAGGTCGCCCTGAAGGACTCTGTCAATACAGTATAGAGGTACCATTGAATTGTGGACCAAGAAGCATCTATAAGGAATGGAGTGACAAGGTGATGAGAAAAGAAAGAGAAAGGAAAGAAAGCGAAGAAAGAGAACACTGAAAGAAAAGAAAAGAGATGGAGAGAAAAGAAAACTCTGATAAAACTATTTCAGCCATAAAAATTGAATTTTGAACCAACAAGCATATGTGAGGATTGGAGTTGGCGAAGGGAAGAACCATGGCGTATCTTACTTCTTCGCGACCGTATTTACTGGAACATCATCGTCAAGCTTGCCTCTACCTCTATGAAGGGAAAAATCCCCAAAACACGAACTTTTTTCAAAAATATTTTGTACCTGCTGTAAATATTTCAAATTTTATTTGTCAAGATATTTTTAATTATTGAAAAAGTGTTTTTTCAGTTGTTTAATTTATTGTAAATATGAAAATTTTTTCCCGAGTCTAGATATTTTTTATTCATTACAGACATTTCATGTTCTTTTCCAGTTCTTTTTGTTGTCAATACTTCGTTCTTTTTGTTGTAAATATTAACTTTTTCGGTTCGGATTTTTTCAAGACCATTGTAAATACCATTTTCAATAAATTATTATTGGCGAAAAACCCAGTGTCTTGCTTTTTGGTGCGGTTGTGTCTTGTCTTAATGCTGCAAAGATGTTCTCGATCTGTTACCATGGTAACATGTTTTTTGTGTAACTTTATTTTTACCTCCTATTAGACCACACACCAGACCATGTTCACATTTGAAAGGCTTTTCACCCGTATGTAATCGTTTATGATACCTGGCAGTATTGTAATGCGCGAAACGTCGATCACAGATATCGCACTTGAATGGTTTTTCTCCCGTGTGCAAACGGGTGTGAGTTTTCAGACCTCCCGCTTGGTTGAACGACCGTTTGCAAACTGTGCACGAGTATGGCCGTTCCCCTGTATGGATTCGCATGTGAATCTTAAGGGCTGACTGGCGGGAGTATATCTTTTGACAGAAATTACACCTATGAGATTTTGGTGATTTTTTCTGGTGCCTGACTGCATCTTTAAATTCCCTCGCTTCTTTTTGGTCTTGATAAGGTGCCTTCTCTTGGACACTAGGAACATGATTTATTTTTCTCGGTACTTCCTCGTAAACAGGGTTTTCCTCTTGAGGCACGTGTTTTGGCATCACTAACAGGTTAGCTGCGCGAGACATGTACTGAACATCTGGATACTGTGGGGTTGTTTCCCTGGTAACAGATGGAATAGGCGCCTGGCAGCCCATTCCTCGAGGAAGCTGTACGTTAGACACGTAATCTGACGTGTACTCCACAGGGTTAGTCTCAGGACGCATGGCTGTTTGAAGAAACGAATTGAACATCCCTGATTCGCTTGAAGGGCTCTGGCGCGGTGGACACTGCCAGTTCATCATGGGTGCAAATTCAGGCTCGAGAAACGGGGCAAACTGCGCGGCCACGTCGAGTGTAGATACAGGAAAGTAGGGAAAGAGATTAGGGTCTATTGCTCCAGCAGGCAATGGCGAAGAAAACCTGTCTTGTCTTCTTTGACCTATGGAGCTGAGAGTTTCGTTGTAATTTACACCATAGGTCGAAGTTGATCCATTGTGTGTTTCAAATTCAGGTAGCCCCAAAGCTTCATTGGGAGGCATTAGCAAGTCTCCGTGAGAAGCACTGTTCCAAATATCACAGTTTGGCAAGGTGCAATGGTTAAAGTCACAGGACATAGAAGCCGACGTTGTCTCTACTTGGTATTCCATTGGAGGACTTGGAGAAGGCCGGGAGTAATCTGTGAAAATTACAGTGGGATACTGCTTTGAACAAACCTATTAAAAAAAGGTAAGAATTAAGAAACAAGCAAATAAACAAAAAGGTTTCGCTATGGACGTTATTTCCACAATGCCTGGAACTATAAATGTCGTCGCGAGGCACGAAAAGACTTTAATTTATTTCTGCTTTCGCTGATTTGCGCTCCGTTTTAATTTTGAAGCGGAGAGGGTGTTGGAATCTGTCGGTTACACAATTAACAGTGTAAGCGTTGCAGCGCCACCAGTTTCGACGGTCTCATATTACAAACACGATTTCGTCCAAATTACTTTGAAAATGGAGTTTCAAGAGTTTGACATGTGGAGGGATTACCTCAGTCTAATCAACGTGATTCAAGACCATTCTAATCAACCTAACCGATCTAACCCACCGGCAACTAACCAATCTAACGAACTAACGAACGAACAGCGTACCCAGGCAAGACAGTTCCAAATGATGCTGTGGGAGTTCATTCAGGGCTCCCGCCGCAAGAATTGAAAGGTTAGCGCGTTCTGTGAAAACAGTTATTACATATTGCTTACATGTTGACCACTTTTTTCGACAAACACGTAATAACATTTTAGTGATAATATTTATTAAATGGTGCAAAATAATTCAGAAACCAAACTGTGCATTTAGTTCGGCTCTTTTGGGTCTAGTTCATGCTCTTCGCCCGAGTTGTTATCCACGTGTACTTGCAGAGATCTTTTCAAGTTACTTTAACGGGGAGGGTGATTAGGTTCGCAGATCAACGGATTTGGCTCGAAAAACTGCTCGGATTTCGATATATTTTACGGATTGGCAGATTTTGAACATTAAGCGGATCACGGATTTCTTCAATATCTCAACAAGTCAAGTGTCCGTTTTGTTATAATTGGTTCTGGATGACAATATAAGTTTATAATAATCTTAAGAGTCAAGTTAGAGCTGAGTGTTGGTTTTTGTGTTTAATGAATGATCGAGCTATCTTTCCAATTAAATCTTTCGCGGTCCTTTATCGACTCGAGTACTTTGTGAGACGAGTGGATCTGAATGTCACTGAGAAGAGAAAATTTTAGTTGGGCTACCCACGAAAATGTAGTGACAAAGCATTTTTTATTGTTCTCGATTGTGATGTTATTCAGTTCAAAGTGGTTACTTCATAGTTTTCCTAGTGGGCTGAAAATGCCTACAGATGTGATTAGGAGATCGTTCACAAGTTGTGCCTTGAACGTTCCAGTTGACGGTTCACTCATATCACAAGCTAATTACTGCTATTTTTTTTGTTGTTATTATTTAGCTGCGAATGGATGTCTTGCAAGTGGTGTGCTTGTGTTTGGTTTTCCTTTGTTTTTTTGGCGTTTGCGCCCTTATTTTTTTTTCTTTATCGGATGTATAGTAAAGTAGTTGTTTTGAAGAGGCAGCTTCGGGAAGCGTTAGGGGAGCGGGACACGCTGTCTTGGCACCGCGACAGTCTGATACGGCAAAGGGATCGCGCGTATCGGCTGCGAGACTTTGCCGTATCGCGACTGAACCGTGCCGAGCAGCGGTATCGCACACTGGTGTGGGTTCTAAATGTGGAGCCTACTCCAGTAGAGAAGGAGGGTGGGGAAGATGAAGGGTTCGCTTCGTTGGAGGAATAGGCTTGCCTTACCTCTAGCGGGCATTTTATTCTAAGTGTCAGCCGTAGAGGCGGATCCAAAATGCCGTATAAAGCAAATTATAAAAAAATATATATACGTATATCAGAATAAAGAATTAATTTCTGATAAAATTCATCCCCTCAGCTTCATGACTGACACTTAGACTAAAGGATGCCCGAATGTCCAAATTTATTTATTTCTAAACATTTTTTGACAGTTTCCTAACCAAAAACCAAAAAGAGATTAAAATCTACAAAAAATAAAAGGCGTTTGGGCACTTCATTTTCCTCTCCCTCCCTTAATCCCCCTCCCTTTCTTTTCTCCCTTCCTTTTTTTTTTTCGATTATTTTGACTTAATTCTTTGCTACTTGCTCATTTTGTTTGTTTATTTATTTATTTATTTATTTATATCTCTCTATTTTCTTATTTACTTACGTACGTATTTATTTATTTATTTTCTATGTCTTTCTTTCTTTCCCTCCTTTAATTTACTTTGTTTTATAAATTCAATTATTTTTATTTGTTCGTTTCTACATTACTACACTCACTAGCTTGTTCACATCATCTATTATTCTTTATTATTTATTTCTCTTCTTCTTCTGTTTGTTTCTTCCTGTCTTCCACTTCAAAACACTACTTTGCCTCTCCTTCAAAGAAACATTTATCTTTTTGCCGTTTCATTTAGGTTCATGAAAAATCAAAGAGACGGTAAAATGAAAAACAAAATGGTGAAAATTTTAAAGATAAAAACATGAAAAGTAAAACGAGAAACTAGAAAAGAAAAGAAAACTCTGTTGGATAACGATTTTAGCCATAGATTGTCTTTTAACTAAAACTGTATGGATAAGCAAAACGAGAACGAAACAAAGCAATTCCACTGCAGTACCATATGCAGACTTGACCTGAGAGGACACCCTACAAACAGACAAAGGGACAAAATATGCAGAAAGGTCGCCCTGAAGGACTCTGTCAATACAGTATAGAGGTACCATTGAATTGTGGACCAAGAAGCATCTATAAGGAATGGAGTGACAAGGTGATGAGAAAAGAAAGAGAAAGGAAAGAAAGCGAAGAAAGAGAACACTGAAAGAAAAGAAAAGAGATGGAGAGAAAAGAAAACTCTGATAAAACTATTTCAGCCATAAAAATTGAATTTTGAACCAACAAGCATATGTGAGGATTGGAGTTGGCGAAGGGAAGAACCATGGCGTATCTTACTTCTTCGCGACCGTATTTACTGGAACATCATCGTCAAGCTTGCCTCTACCTCTATGAAGGGAAAAATCCCCAAAACACGAACTTTTTTCAAAAATATTTTGTACCTGCTGTAAATATTTCAAATTTTATTTGTCAAGATATTTTTAATTATTGAAAAAGTGTTTTTTCAGTTGTTTAATTTATTGTAAATATGAAAATTTTTTCCCGAGTCTAGATATTTTTTATTCATTACAGACATTTCATGTTCTTTTCCAGTTCTTTTTGTTGTCAATACTTCGTTCTTTTTGTTGTAAATATTAACTTTTTCGGTTCGGATTTTTTCAAGACCATTGTAAATACCATTTTCAATAAATTATTATTGGCGAAAAACCCAGTGTCTTGCTTTTTGGTGCGGTTGTGTCTTGTCTTAATGCTGCAAAGATGTTCTCGATCTGTTACCATGGTAACATGTTTTTTGTGTAACTTTATTTTTACCTCCTATTAGACCACACACCAGACCATGTTCACATTTGAAAGGCTTTTCACCCGTATGTAATCGTTTATGATACCTGGCAGTATTGTAATGCGCGAAACGTCGATCACAGATATCGCACTTGAATGGTTTTTCTCCCGTGTGCAAACGGGTGTGAGTTTTCAGACCTCCCGCTTGGTTGAACGACCGTTTGCAAACTGTGCACGAGTATGGCCGTTCCCCTGTATGGATTCGCATGTGAATCTTAAGGGCTGACTGGCGGGAGTATATCTTTTGACAGAAATTACACCTATGAGATTTTGGTGATTTTTTCTGGTGCCTGACTGCATCTTTAAATTCCCTCGCTTCTTTTTGGTCTTGATAAGGTGCCTTCTCTTGGACACTAGGAACATGATTTATTTTTCTCGGTACTTCCTCGTAAACAGGGTTTTCCTCTTGAGGCACGTGTTTTGGCATCACTAACAGGTTAGCTGCGCGAGACATGTACTGAACATCTGGATACTGTGGGGTTGTTTCCCTGGTAACAGATGGAATAGGCGCCTGGCAGCCCATTCCTCGAGGAAGCTGTACGTTAGACACGTAATCTGACGTGTACTCCACAGGGTTAGTCTCAGGACGCATGGCTGTTTGAAGAAACGAATTGAACATCCCTGATTCGCTTGAAGGGCTCTGGCGCGGTGGACACTGCCAGTTCATCATGGGTGCAAATTCAGGCTCGAGAAACGGGGCAAACTGCGCGGCCACGTCGAGTGTAGATACAGGAAAGTAGGGAAAGAGATTAGGGTCTATTGCTCCAGCAGGCAATGGCGAAGAAAACCTGTCTTGTCTTCTTTGACCTATGGAGCTGAGAGTTTCGTTGTAATTTACACCATAGGTCGAAGTTGATCCATTGTGTGTTTCAAATTCAGGTAGCCCCAAAGCTTCATTGGGAGGCATTAGCAAGTCTCCGTGAGAAGCACTGTTCCAAATATCACAGTTTGGCAAGGTGCAATGGTTAAAGTCACAGGACATAGAAGCCGACGTTGTCTCTACTTGGTATTCCATTGGAGGACTTGGAGAAGGCCGGGAGTAATCTGTGAAAATTACAGTGGGATACTGCTTTGAACAAACCTATTAAAAAAAGGTAAGAATTAAGAAACAAGCAAATAAACAAAAAGGTTTCGCTATGGACGTTATTTCCACAATGCCTGGAACTATAAATGTCGTCGCGAGGCACGAAAAGACTTTAATTTATTTCTGCTTTCGCTGATTTGCGCTCCGTTTTAATTTTGAAGCGGAGAGGGTGTTGGAATCTGTCGGTTACACAATTAACAGTGTAAGCGTTGCAGCGCCACCAGTTTCGACGGTCTCATATTACAAACACGATTTCGTCCAAATTACTTTGAAAATGGAGTTTCAAGAGTTTGACATGTGGAGGGATTACCTCAGTCTAATCAACGTGATTCAAGACCATTCTAATCAACCTAACCGATCTAACCCACCGGCAACTAACCAATCTAACGAACTAACGAACGAACAGCGTACCCAGGCAAGACAGTTCCAAATGATGCTGTGGGAGTTCATTCAGGGCTCCCGCCGCAAGAATTGAAAGGTTAGCGCGTTCTGTGAAAACAGTTATTACATATTGCTTACATGTTGACCACTTTTTTCGACAAACACGTAATAACATTTTAGTGATAATATTTATTAAATGGTGCAAAATAATTCAGAAACCAAACTGTGCATTTAGTTCGGCTCTTTTGGGTCTAGTTCATGCTCTTCGCCCGAGTTGTTATCCACGTGTACTTGCAGAGATCTTTTCAAGTTACTTTAACGGGGAGGGTGATTAGGTTCGCAGATCAACGGATTTGGCTCGAAAAACTGCTCGGATTTCGATATATTTTACGGATTGGCAGATTTTGAACATTAAGCGGATCACGGATTTCTTCAATATCTCAACAAGTCAAGTGTCCGTTTTGTTATAATTGGTTCTGGATGACAATATAAGTTTATAATAATCTTAAGAGTCAAGTTAGAGCTGAGTGTTGGTTTTTGTGTTTAATGAATGATCGAGCTATCTTTCCAATTAAATCTTTCGCGGTCCTTTATCGACTCGAGTACTTTGTGAGACGAGTGGATCTGAATGTCACTGAGAAGAGAAAATTTTAGTTGGGCTACCCACGAAAATGTAGTGACAAAGCATTTTTTATTGTTCTCGATTGTGATGTTATTCAGTTCAAAGTGGTTACTTCATAGTTTTCCTAGTGGGCTGAAAATGCCTACAGATGTGATTAGGAGATCGTTCACAAGTTGTGCCTTGAACGTTCCAGTTGACGGTTCACTCATATCACAAGCTAATTACTGCTATTTTTTTTGTTGTTATTATTTAGCTGCGAATGGATGTCTTGCAAGTGGTGTGCTTGTGTTTGGTTTTCCTTTGTTTTTTTGGCGTTTGCGCCCTTATTTTTTTTTCTTTATCGGATGTATAGTAAAGTAGTTGTTTTGAAGAGGCAGCTTCGGGAAGCGTTAGGGGAGCGGGACACGCTGTCTTGGCACCGCGACAGTCTGATACGGCAAAGGGATCGCGCGTATCGGCTGCGAGACTTTGCCGTATCGCGACTGAACCGTGCCGAGCAGCGGTATCGCACACTGGTGTGGGTTCTAAATGTGGAGCCTACTCCAGTAGAGAAGGAGGGTGGGGAAGATGAAGGGTTCGCTTCGTTGGAGGAATAGGCTTGCCTTACCTCTAGCGGGCATTTTATTCTAAGTGTCAGCCGTAGAGGCGGATCCAAAATGCCGTATAAAGCAAATTATAAAAAAATATATATACGTATATCAGAATAAAGAATTAATTTCTGATAAAATTCATCCCCTCAGCTTCATGACTGACACTTAGACTAAAGGATGCCCGAATGTCCAAATTTATTTATTTCTAAACATTTTTTGACAGTTTCCTAACCAAAAACCAAAAAGAGATTAAAATCTACAAAAAATAAAAGGCGTTTGGGCACTTCATCTTCCTCTCCCTCCCTTAATCCCCCTCCCTTTCTTTTCTCCCTTCCTTTTTTTTTTTCGATTATTTTGACTTAATTCTTTGCTACTTGCTCATTTTGTTTGTTTATTTATTTATTTATTTATTTATTTATTTATATCTCTCTATTTTCTTATTTACTTACGTACGTATTTATTTATTTATTTTCTATGTCTTTCTTTCTTTCCCTCCTTTAATTTACTTTGTTTTATAAATTCAATTATTTTTATTTGTTCGTTTCTACATTACTACACTCACTAGCTTGTTCACATCATCTATTATTCTTTATTATTTATTTCTCTTCTTCTTCTGTTTGTTTCTTCCTGTCTTCCACTTCAAAACACTACTTTGCCTCTCCTTCAAAGAAACATTTATCTTTTTGCCGTTTCATTTAGGTTCATGAAAAATCAAAGAGACGGTAAAATGAAAAACAAAATGGTGAAAATTTTAAAGATAAAAACATGAAAAGTAAAACGAGAAACTAGAAAAGAAAAGAAAACTCTGTTGGATAACGATTTTAGCCATAGATTGTCTTTTAACTAAAACTGTATGGATAAGCAAAACGAGAACGAAACAAAGCACTTCCACTGCAGTACCATATGCAGACTTGACCTGAGAGGACACCCTACAAACAGACAAAGGGACAAAATATGCAGAAAGGTCGCCCTGAAGGACTCTGTCAATACAGTATAGAGGTACCATTGAATTGTGGACCAAGAAGCATCTATAAGGAATGGAGTGACAAGGTGATGAGAAAAGAAAGAGAAAGGAAAGAAAGCGAAGAAAGAGAACACTGAAAGAAAAGAAAAGAGATGGAGAGAAAAGAAAACTCTGATAAAACTATTTCAGCCATAAAAATTGAATTTTGAACCAACAAGCATATGTGAGGATTGGAGTTGGCGAAGGGAAGAACCATGGCGTATCTTACTTCTTCGCGACCGTATTTACTGGAACATCATCGTCAAGCTTGCCTCTACCTCTATGAAGGGAAAAATCCCCAAAACACGAACTTTTTTCAAAAATATTTTGTACCTGCTGTAAATATTTCAAATTTTATTTGTCAAGATATTTTTAATTATTGAAAAAGTGTTTTTTCAGTTGTTTAATTTATTGTAAATATGAAAATTTTTTCCCGAGTCTAGATATTTTTTATTCATTACAGACATTTCATGTTCTTTTCCAGTTCTTTTTGTTGTCAATACTTCGTTCTTTTTGTTGTAAATATTAACTTTTTCGGTTCGGATTTTTTCAAGACCATTGTAAATACCATTTTCAATAAATTATTATTGGCGAAAAACCCAGTGTCTTGCTTTTTGGTGCGGTTGTGTCTTGTCTTAATGCTGCAAAGATGTTCTCGATCTGTTACCATGGTAACATGTTTTTTGTGTAACTTTATTTTTACCTCCTATTAGACCACACACCAGACCATGTTCACATTTGAAAGGCTTTTCACCCGTATGTAATCGTTTATGATACCTGGCAGTATTGTAATGCGCGAAACGTCGATCACAGATATCGCACTTGAATGGTTTTTCTCCCGTGTGCAAACGGGTGTGAGTTTTCAGACCTCCCGCTTGGTTGAACGACCGTTTGCAAACTGTGCACGAGTATGGCCGTTCCCCTGTATGGATTCGCATGTGAATCTTAAGGGCTGACTGGCGGGAGTATATCTTTTGACAGAAATTACACCTATGAGATTTTGGTGATTTTTTCTGGTGCCTGACTGCATCTTTAAATTCCCTCGCTTCTTTTTGGTCTTGATAAGGTGCCTTCTCTTGGACACTAGGAACATGATTTATTTTTCTCGGTACTTCCTCGTAAACAGGGTTTTCCTCTTGAGGCACGTGTTTTGGCATCACTAACAGGTTAGCTGCGCGAGACATGTACTGAACATCTGGATACTGTGGGGTTGTTTCCCTGGTAACAGATGGAATAGGCGCCTGGCAGCCCATTCCTCGAGGAAGCTGTACGTTAGACACGTAATCTGACGTGTACTCCACAGGGTTAGTCTCAGGACGCATGGCTGTTTGAAGAAACGAATTGAACATCCCTGATTCGCTTGAAGGGCTCTGGCGCGGTGGACACTGCCAGTTCATCATGGGTGCAAATTCAGGCTCGAGAAACGGGGCAAACTGCGCGGCCACGTCGAGTGTAGATACAGGAAAGTAGGGAAAGAGATTAGGGTCTATTGCTCCAGCAGGCAATGGCGAAGAAAACCTGTCTCGTCTTCTTTGACCTATGGAGCTGAGAGTTTCGTTGTAATTTACACCATAGGTCGAAGTTGATCCATTGTGTGTTTCAAATTCAGGTAGCCCCAAAGCTTCATTGGGAGGCATTAGCAAGTCTCCGTGAGAAGCACTGTTCCAAATATCACAGTTTGGCAAGGTGCAATGGTTAAAGTCACAGGACATAGAAGCCGACGTTGTCTCTACTTGGTATTCCATTGGAGGACTTGGAGAAGGCCGGGAGTAATCTGTGAAAATTACAGTGGGATACTGCTTTGAACAAACCTATTAAAAAAAGGTAAGAATTAAGAAACAAGCAAATAAACAAAAAGGTTTCGCTATGGACGTTATTTCCACAATGCCTGGAACTATAAATGTCGTCGCGAGGCACGAAAAGACTTTAATTTATTTCTGCTTTCGCTGATTTGCGCTCCGTTTTAATTTTGAAGCGGAGAGGGTGTTGGAATCTGTCGGTTACACAATTAACAGTGTAAGCGTTGCAGCGCCACCAGTTTCGACGGTCTCATATTACAAACACGATTTCGTCCAAATTACTTTGAAAATGGAGTTTCAAGAGTTTGACATGTGGAGGGATTACCTCAGTCTAATCAACGTGATTCAAGACCATTCTAATCAACCTAACCGATCTAACCCACCGGCAACTAACCAATCTAACGAACTAACGAACGAACAGCGTACCCAGGCAAGACAGTTCCAAATGATGCTGTGGGAGTTCATTCAGGGCTCCCGCCGCAAGAATTGAAAGGTTAGCGCGTTCTGTGAAAACAGTTATTACATATTGCTTACATGTTGACCACTTTTTTCGACAAACACGTAATAACATTTTAGTGATAATATTTATTAAATGGTGCAAAATAATTCAGAAACCAAACTGTGCATTTAGTTCGGCTCTTTTGGGTCTAGTTCATGCTCTTCGCCCGAGTTGTTATCCACGTGTACTTGCAGAGATCTTTTCAAGTTACTTTAACGGGGAGGGTGATTAGGTTCGCAGATCAACGGATTTGGCTCGAAAAACTGCTCGGATTTCGATATATTTTACGGATTGGCAGATTTTGAACATTAAGCGGATCACGGATTTCTTCAATATCTCAACAAGTCAAGTGTCCGTTTTGTTATAATTGGTTCTGGATGACAATATAAGTTTATAATAATCTTAAGAGTCAAGTTAGAGCTGAGTGTTGGTTTTTGTGTTTAATGAATGATCGAGCTATCTTTCCAATTAAATCTTTCGCGGTCCTTTATCGACTCGAGTACTTTGTGAGACGAGTGGATCTGAATGTCACTGAGAAGAGAAAATTTTAGTTGGGCTACCCACGAAAATGTAGTGACAAAGCATTTTTTATTGTTCTCGATTGTGATGTTATTCAGTTCAAAGTGGTTACTTCATAGTTTTCCTAGTGGGCTGAAAATGCCTACAGATGTGATTAGGAGATCGTTCACAAGTTGTGCCTTGAACGTTCCAGTTGACGGTTCACTCATATCACAAGCTAATTACTGCTATTTTTTTTGTTGTTATTATTTAGCTGCGAATGGATGTCTTGCAAGTGGTGTGCTTGTGTTTGGTTTTCCTTTGTTTTTTTGGCGTTTGCGCCCTTATTTTTTTTTCTTTATCGGATGTATAGTAAAGTAGTTGTTTTGAAGAGGCAGCTTCGGGAAGCGTTAGGGGAGCGGGACACGCTGTCTTGGCACCGCGACAGTCTGATACGGCAAAGGGATCGCGCGTATCGGCTGCGAGACTTTGCCGTATCGCGACTGAACCGTGCCGAGCAGCGGTATCGCACACTGGTGTGGGTTCTAAATGTGGAGCCTACTCCAGTAGAGAAGGAGGGTGGGGAAGATGAAGGGTTCGCTTCGTTGGAGGAATAGGCTTGCCTTACCTCTAGCGGGCATTTTATTCTAAGTGTCAGCCGTAGAGGCGGATCCAAAATGCCGTATAAAGCAAATTATAAAAAAATATATATACGTATATCAGAATAAAGAATTAATTTCTGATAAAATTCATCCCCTCAGCTTCATGACTGACACTTAGACTAAAGGATGCCCGAATGTCCAAATTTATTTATTTCTAAACATTTTTTGACAGTTTCCTAACCAAAAACCAAAAAGAGATTAAAATCTACAAAAAATAAAAGGCGTTTGGGCACTTCATCTTCCTCTCCCTCCCTTAATCCCCCTCCCTTTCTTTTCTCCCTTCCTTTTTTTTTTTCGATTATTTTGACTTAATTCTTTGCTACTTGCTCATTTTGTTTGTTTATTTATTTATTTATTTATTTATTTATTTATATCTCTCTATTTTCTTATTTACTTACGTACGTATTTATTTATTTATTTTCTATGTCTTTCTTTCTTTCCCTCCTTTAATTTACTTTGTTTTATAAATTCAATTATTTTTATTTGTTCGTTTCTACATTACTACACTCACTAGCTTGTTCACATCATCTATTATTCTTTATTATTTATTTCTCTTCTTCTTCTGTTTGTTTCTTCCTGTCTTCCACTTCAAAACACTACTTTGCCTCTCCTTCAAAGAAACATTTATCTTTTTGCCGTTTCATTTAGGTTCATGAAAAATCAAAGAGACGGTAAAATGAAAAACAAAATGGTGAAAATTTTAAAGATAAAAACATGAAAAGTAAAACGAGAAACTAGAAAAGAAAAGAAAACTCTGTTGGATAACGATTTTAGCCATAGATTGTCTTTTAACTAAAACTGTATGGATAAGCAAAACGAGAACGAAACAAAGCACTTCCACTGCAGTACCATATGCAGACTTGACCTGAGAGGACACCCTACAAACAGACAAAGGGACAAAATATGCAGAAAGGTCGCCCTGAAGGACTCTGTCAATACAGTATAGAGGTACCATTGAATTGTGGACCAAGAAGCATCTATAAGGAATGGAGTGACAAGGTGATGAGAAAAGAAAGAGAAAGGAAAGAAAGCGAAGAAAGAGAACACTGAAAGAAAAGAAAAGAGATGGAGAGAAAAGAAAACTCTGATAAAACTATTTCAGCCATAAAAATTGAATTTTGAACCAACAAGCATATGTGAGGATTGGAGTTGGCGAAGGGAAGAACCATGGCGTATCTTACTTCTTCGCGACCGTATTTACTGGAACATCATCGTCAAGCTTGCCTCTACCTCTATGAAGGGAAAAATCCCCAAAACACGAACTTTTTTCAAAAATATTTTGTACCTGCTGTAAATATTTCAAATTTTATTTGTCAAGATATTTTTAATTATTGAAAAAGTGTTTTTTCAGTTGTTTAATTTATTGTAAATATGAAAATTTTTTCCCGAGTCTAGATATTTTTTATTCATTACAGACATTTCATGTTCTTTTCCAGTTCTTTTTGTTGTCAATACTTCGTTCTTTTTGTTGTAAATATTAACTTTTTCGGTTCGGATTTTTTCAAGACCATTGTAAATACCATTTTCAATAAATTATTATTGGCGAAAAACCCAGTGTCTTGCTTTTTGGTGCGGTTGTGTCTTGTCTTAATGCTGCAAAGATGTTCTCGATCTGTTACCATGGTAACATGTTTTTTGTGTAACTTTATTTTTACCTCCTATTAGACCACACACCAGACCATGTTCACATTTGAAAGGCTTTTCACCCGTATGTAATCGTTTATGATACCTGGCAGTATTGTAATGCGCGAAACGTCGATCACAGATATCGCACTTGAATGGTTTTTCTCCCGTGTGCAAACGGGTGTGAGTTTTCAGACCTCCCGCTTGGTTGAACGACCGTTTGCAAACTGTGCACGAGTATGGCCGTTCCCCTGTATGGATTCGCATGTGAATCTTAAGGGCTGACTGGCGGGAGTATATCTTTTGACAGAAATTACACCTATGAGATTTTGGTGATTTTTTCTGGTGCCTGACTGCATCTTTAAATTCCCTCGCTTCTTTTTGGTCTTGATAAGGTGCCTTCTCTTGGACACTAGGAACATGATTTATTTTTCTCGGTACTTCCTCGTAAACAGGGTTTTCCTCTTGAGGCACGTGTTTTGGCATCACTAACAGGTTAGCTGCGCGAGACATGTACTGAACATCTGGATACTGTGGGGTTGTTTCCCTGGTAACAGATGGAATAGGCGCCTGGCAGCCCATTCCTCGAGGAAGCTGTACGTTAGACACGTAATCTGACGTGTACTCCACAGGGTTAGTCTCAGGACGCATGGCTGTTTGAAGAAACGAATTGAACATCCCTGATTCGCTTGAAGGGCTCTGGCGCGGTGGACACTGCCAGTTCATCATGGGTGCAAATTCAGGCTCGAGAAACGGGGCAAACTGCGCGGCCACGTCGAGTGTAGATACAGGAAAGTAGGGAAAGAGATTAGGGTCTATTGCTCCAGCAGGCAATGGCGAAGAAAACCTGTCTTGTCTTCTTTGACCTATGGAGCTGAGAGTTTTGTTGTAATTTACACCATAGGTCGAAGTTGATCCATTGTGTGTTTCAAATTCAGGTAGCCCCAAAGCTTCATTGGGAGGCATTAGCAAGTCTCCGTGAGAAGCACTGTTCCAAATATCACAGTTTGGCAAGGTGCAATGGTTAAAGTCACAGGACATAGAAGCCGACGTTGTCTCTACTTGGTATTCCATTGGAGGACTTGGAGAAGGCCGGGAGTAATCTGTGAAAATTACAGTGGGATACTGCTTTGAACAAACCTATTAAAAAAAGGTAAGAATTAAGAAACAAGCAAATAAACAAAAAGGTTTCGCTATGGACGTTATTTCCACAATGCCTGGAACTATAAATGTCGTCGCGAGGCACGAAAAGACTTTAATTTATTTCTGCTTTCGCTGATTTGCGCTCCGTTTTAATTTTGAAGCGGAGAGGGTGTTGGAATCTGTCGGTTACACAATTAACAGTGTAAGCGTTGCAGCGCCACCAGTTTCGACGGTCTCATATTACAAACACGATTTCGTCCAAATTACTTTGAAAATGGAGTTTCAAGAGTTTGACATGTGGAGGGATTACCTCAGTCTAATCAACGTGATTCAAGACCATTCTAATCAACCTAACCGATCTAACCCACCGGCAACTAACCAATCTAACGAACTAACGAACGAACAGCGTACCCAGGCAAGACAGTTCCAAATGATGCTGTGGGAGTTCATTCAGGGCTCCCGCCGCAAGAATTGAAAGGTTAGCGCGTTCTGTGAAAACAGTTATTACATATTGCTTACATGTTGACCACTTTTTTCGACAAACACGTAATAACATTTTAGTGATAATATTTATTAAATGGTGCAAAATAATTCAGAAACCAAACTGTGCATTTAGTTCGGCTCTTTTGGGTCTAGTTCATGCTCTTCGCCCGAGTTGTTATCCACGTGTACTTGCAGAGATCTTTTCAAGTTACTTTAACGGGGAGGGTGATTAGGTTCGCAGATCAACGGATTTGGCTCGAAAAACTGCTCGGATTTCGATATATTTTACGGATTGGCAGATTTTGAACATTAAGCGGATCACGGATTTCTTCAATATCTCAACAAGTCAAGTGTCCGTTTTGTTATAATTGGTTCTGGATGACAATATAAGTTTATAATAATCTTAAGAGTCAAGTTAGAGCTGAGTGTTGGTTTTTGTGTTTAATGAATGATCGAGCTATCTTTCCAATTAAATCTTTCGCGGTCCTTTATCGACTCGAGTACTTTGTGAGACGAGTGGATCTGAATGTCACTGAGAAGAGAAAATTTTAGTTGGGCTACCCACGAAAATGTAGTGACAAAGCATTTTTTATTGTTCTCGATTGTGATGTTATTCAGTTCAAAGTGGTTACTTCATAGTTTTCCTAGTGGGCTGAAAATGCCTACAGATGTGATTAGGAGATCGTTCACAAGTTGTGCCTTGAACGTTCCAGTTGACGGTTCACTCATATCACAAGCTAATTACTGCTATTTTTTTTGTTGTTATTATTTAGCTGCGAATGGATGTCTTGCAAGTGGTGTGCTTGTGTTTGGTTTTCCTTTGTTTTTTTGGCGTTTGCGCCCTTATTTTTTTTTCTTTATCGGATGTATAGTAAAGTAGTTGTTTTGAAGAGGCAGCTTCGGGAAGCGTTAGGGGAGCGGGACACGCTGTCTTGGCACCGCGACAGTCTGATACGGCAAAGGGATCGCGCGTATCGGCTGCGAGACTTTGCCGTATCGCGACTGAACCGTGCCGAGCAGCGGTATCGCACACTGGTGTGGGTTCTAAATGTGGAGCCTACTCCAGTAGAGAAGGAGGGTGGGGAAGATGAAGGGTTCGCTTCGTTGGAGGAATAGGCTTGCCTTACCTCTAGCGGGCATTTTATTCTAAGTGTCAGCCGTAGAGGCGGATCCAAAATGCCGTATAAAGCAAATTATAAAAAAATATATATACGTATATCAGAATAAAGAATTAATTTCTGATAAAATTCATCCCCTCAGCTTCATGACTGACACTTAGACTAAAGGATGCCCGAATGTCCAAATTTATTTATTTCTAAACATTTTTTGACAGTTTCCTAACCAAAAACCAAAAAGAGATTAAAATCTACAAAAAATAAAAGGCGTTTGGGCACTTCATCTTCCTCTCCCTCCCTTAATCCCCCTCCTTTTCTTTTCTCCCTTCCTTTTTTTTTTCGATTATTTTGACTTAATTCTTTGCTACTTGCTCATTTTGTTTGTTTATTTATTTATTTATTTATATCTCTCTATTTTCTTATTTACTTACGTACGTATTTATTTATTTTCTATGTCTTTCTTTCTTTCCCTCCTTTAATTTACTTTGTTTTATAAATTCAATTATTTTTATTTGTTCGTTTCTACATTACTACACTCACTAGCTTGTTCACATCATCTATTATTCTTTATTATTTATTTCTCTTCTTCTTCTGTTTGTTTCTTCCTGTCTTCCACTTCAAAACACTACTTTGCCTCTCCTTCAAAGAAACATTTATCTTTTTGCCGTTTCATTTAGGTTCATGAAAAATCAAAGAGACGGTAAAATGAAAAACAAAATGGTGAAAATTTTAAAGATAAAAACATGAAAAGTAAAACGAGAAACTAGAAAAGAAAAGAAAACTCTGTTGGATAACGATTTTAGCCATAGATTGTCTTTTAACTAAAACTGTATGGATAAGCAAAACGAGAACGAAACAAAGCACTTCCACTGCAGTACCATATGCAGACTTGACCTGAGAGGACACCCTACAAACAGACAAAGGGACAAAATATGCAGAAAGGTCGCCCTGAAGGACTCTGTCAATACAGTATAGAGGTACCATTGAATTGTGGACCAAGAAGCATCTATAAGGAATGGAGTGACAAGGTGATGAGAAAAGAAAGAGAAAGGAAAGAAAGCGAAGAAAGAGAACACTGAAAGAAAAGAAAAGAGATGGAGAGAAAAGAAAACTCTGATAAAACTATTTCAGCCATAAAAATTGAATTTTGAACCAACAAGCATATGTGAGGATTGGAGTTGGCGAAGGGAAGAACCATGGCGTATCTTACTTCTTCGCGACCGTATTTACTGGAACATCATCGTCAAGCTTGCCTCTACCTCTATGAAGGGAAAAATCCCCAAAACACGAACTTTTTTCAAAAATATTTTGTACCTGCTGTAAATATTTCAAATTTTATTTGTCAAGATATTTTTAATTATTGAAAAAGTGTTTTTTCAGTTGTTTAATTTATTGTAAATATGAAAATTTTTTCCCGAGTCTAGATATTTTTTATTCATTACAGACATTTCATGTTCTTTTCCAGTTCTTTTTGTTGTCAATACTTCGTTCTTTTTGTTGTAAATATTAACTTTTTCGGTTCGGATTTTTTCAAGACCATTGTAAATACCATTTTCAATAAATTATTATTGGCGAAAAACCCAGTGTCTTGCTTTTTGGTGCGGTTGTGTCTTGTCTTAATGCTGCAAAGATGTTCTCGATCTGTTACCATGGTAACATGTTTTTTGTGTAACTTTATTTTTACCTCCTATTAGACCACACACCAGACCATGTTCACATTTGAAAGGCTTTTCACCCGTATGTAATCGTTTATGATACCTGGCAGTATTGTAATGCGCGAAACGTCGATCACAGATATCGCACTTGAATGGTTTTTCTCCCGTGTGCAAACGGGTGTGAGTTTTCAGACCTCCCGCTTGGTTGAACGACCGTTTGCAAACTGTGCACGAGTATGGCCGTTCCCCTGTATGGATTCGCATGTGAATCTTAAGGGCTGACTGGCGGGAGTATATCTTTTGACAGAAATTACACCTATGAGATTTTGGTGATTTTTTCTGGTGCCTGACTGCATCTTTAAATTCCCTCGCTTCTTTTTGGTCTTGATAAGGTGCCTTCTCTTGGACACTAGGAACATGATTTATTTTTCTCGGTACTTCCTCGTAAACAGGGTTTTCCTCTTGAGGCACGTGTTTTGGCATCACTAACAGGTTAGCTGCGCGAGACATGTACTGAACATCTGGATACTGTGGGGTTGTTTCCCTGGTAACAGATGGAATAGGCGCCTGGCAGCCCATTCCTCGAGGAAGCTGTACGTTAGACACGTAATCTGACGTGTACTCCACAGGGTTAGTCTCAGGACGCATGGCTGTTTGAAGAAACGAATTGAACATCCCTGATTCGCTTGAAGGGCTCTGGCGCGGTGGACACTGCCAGTTCATCATGGGTGCAAATTCAGGCTCGAGAAACGGGGCAAACTGCGCGGCCACGTCGAGTGTAGATACAGGAAAGTAGGGAAAGAGATTAGGGTCTATTGCTCCAGCAGGCAATGGCGAAGAAAACCTGTCTTGTCTTCTTTGACCTATGGAGCTGAGAGTTTCGTTGTAATTTACACCATAGGTCGAAGTTGATCCATTGTGTGTTTCAAATTCAGGTAGCCCCAAAGCTTCATTGGGAGGCATTAGCAAGTCTCCGTGAGAAGCACTGTTCCAAATATCACAGTTTGGCAAGGTGCAATGGTTAAAGTCACAGGACATAGAAGCCGACGTTGTCTCTACTTGGTATTCCATTGGAGGACTTGGAGAAGGCCGGGAGTAATCTGTGAAAATTACAGTGGGATACTGCTTTGAACAAACCTATTAAAAAAAGGTAAGAATTAAGAAACAAGCAAATAAACAAAAAGGTTTCGCTATGGACGTTATTTCCACAATGCCTGGAACTATAAATGTCGTCGCGAGGCACGAAAAGACTTTAATTTATTTCTGCTTTCGCTGATTTGCGCTCCGTTTTAATTTTGAAGCGGAGAGGGTGTTGGAATCTGTCGGTTACACAATTAACAGTGTAAGCGTTGCAGCGCCACCAGTTTCGACGGTCTCATATTACAAACACGATTTCGTCCAAATTACTTTGAAAATGGAGTTTCAAGAGTTTGACATGTGGAGGGATTACCTCAGTCTAATCAACGTGATTCAAGACCATTCTAATCAACCTAACCGATCTAACCCACCGGCAACTAACCAATCTAACGAACTAACGAACGAACAGCGTACCCAGGCAAGACAGTTCCAAATGATGCTGTGGGAGTTCATTCAGGGCTCCCGCCGCAAGAATTGAAAGGTTAGCGCGTTCTGTGAAAACAGTTATTACATATTGCTTACATGTTGACCACTTTTTTCGACAAACACGTAATAACATTTTAGTGATAATATTTATTAAATGGTGCAAAATAATTCAGAAACCAAACTGTGCATTTAGTTCGGCTCTTTTGGGTCTAGTTCATGCTCTTCGCCCGAGTTGTTATCCACGTGTACTTGCAGAGATCTTTTCAAGTTACTTTAACGGGGAGGGTGATTAGGTTCGCAGATCAACGGATTTGGCTCGAAAAACTGCTCGGATTTCGATATATTTTACGGATTGGCAGATTTTGAACATTAAGCGGATCACGGATTTCTTCAATATCTCAACAAGTCAAGTGTCCGTTTTGTTATAATTGGTTCTGGATGACAATATAAGTTTATAATAATCTTAAGAGTCAAGTTAGAGCTGAGTGTTGGTTTTTGTGTTTAATGAATGATCGAGCTATCTTTCCAATTAAATCTTTCGCGGTCCTTTATCGACTCGAGTACTTTGTGAGACGAGTGGATCTGAATGTCACTGAGAAGAGAAAATTTTAGTTGGGCTACCCACGAAAATGTAGTGACAAAGCATTTTTTATTGTTCTCGATTGTGATGTTATTCAGTTCAAAGTGGTTACTTCATAGTTTTCCTAGTGGGCTGAAAATGCCTACAGATGTGATTAGGAGATCGTTCACAAGTTGTGCCTTGAACGTTCCAGTTGACGGTTCACTCATATCACAAGCTAATTACTGCTATTTTTTTTGTTGTTATTATTTAGCTGCGAATGGATGTCTTGCAAGTGGTGTGCTTGTGTTTGGTTTTCCTTTGTTTTTTTGGCGTTTGCGCCCTTATTTTTTTTTCTTTATCGGATGTATAGTAAAGTAGTTGTTTTGAAGAGGCAGCTTCGGGAAGCGTTAGGGGAGCGGGACACGCTGTCTTGGCACCGCGACAGTCTGATACGGCAAAGGGATCGCGCGTATCGGCTGCGAGACTTTGCCGTATCGCGACTGAACCGTGCCGAGCAGCGGTATCGCACACTGGTGTGGGTTCTAAATGTGGAGCCTACTCCAGTAGAGAAGGAGGGTGGGGAAGATGAAGGGTTCGCTTCGTTGGAGGAATAGGCTTGCCTTACCTCTAGCGGGCATTTTATTCTAAGTGTCAGCCGTAGAGGCGGATCCAAAATGCCGTATAAAGCAAATTATAAAAAAATATATATACGTATATCAGAATAAAGAATTAATTTCTGATAAAATTCATCCCCTCAGCTTCATGACTGACACTTAGACTAAAGGATGCCCGAATGTCCAAATTTATTTATTTCTAAACATTTTTTGACAGTTTCCTAACCAAAAACCAAAAAGAGATTAAAATCTACAAAAAATAAAAGGCGTTTGGGCACTTCATCTTCCTCTCCCTCCCTTAATCCCCCTCCCTTTCTTTTCTCCCTTCCTTTTTTTTTTTCGATTATTTTGACTTAATTCTTTGCTACTTGCTCATTTTGTTTGTTTATTTATTTATTTATTTATTTATTTATTTATATCTCTCTATTTTCTTATTTACTTACGTACGTATTTATTTATTTATTTTCTATGTCTTTCTTTCTTTCCCTCCTTTAATTTACTTTGTTTTATAAATTCAATTATTTTTATTTGTTCGTTTCTACATTACTACACTCACTAGCTTGTTCACATCATCTATTATTCTTTATTATTTATTTCTCTTCTTCTTCTGTTTGTTTCTTCCTGTCTTCCACTTCAAAACACTACTTTGCCTCTCCTTCAAAGAAACATTTATCTTTTTGCCGTTTCATTTAGGTTCATGAAAAATCAAAGAGACGGTAAAATGAAAAACAAAATGGTGAAAATTTTAAAGATAAAAACATGAAAAGTAAAACGAGAAACTAGAAAAGAAAAGAAAACTCTGTTGGATAACGATTTTAGCCATAGATTGTCTTTTAACTAAAACTGTATGGATAAGCAAAACGAGAACGAAACAAAGCACTTCCACTGCAGTACCATATGCAGACTTGACCTGAGAGGACACCCTACAAACAGACAAAGGGACAAAATATGCAGAAAGGTCGCCCTGAAGGACTCTGTCAATACAGTATAGAGGTACCATTGAATTGTGGACCAAGAAGCATCTATAAGGAATGGAGTGACAAGGTGATGAGAAAAGAAAGAGAAAGGAAAGAAAGCGAAGAAAGAGAACACTGAAAGAAAAGAAAAGAGATGGAGAGAAAAGAAAACTCTGATAAAACTATTTCAGCCATAAAAATTGAATTTTGAACCAACAAGCATATGTGAGGATTGGAGTTGGCGAAGGGAAGAACCATGGCGTATCTTACTTCTTCGCGACCGTATTTACTGGAACATCATCGTCAAGCTTGCCTCTACCTCTATGAAGGGAAAAATCCCCAAAACACGAACTTTTTTCAAAAATATTTTGTACCTGCTGTAAATATTTCAAATTTTATTTGTCAAGATATTTTTAATTATTGAAAAAGTGTTTTTTCAGTTGTTTAATTTATTGTAAATATGAAAATTTTTTCCCGAGTCTAGATATTTTTTATTCATTACAGACATTTCATGTTCTTTTCCAGTTCTTTTTGTTGTCAATACTTCGTTCTTTTTGTTGTAAATATTAACTTTTTCGGTTCGGATTTTTTCAAGACCATTGTAAATACCATTTTCAATAAATTATTATTGGCGAAAAACCCAGTGTCTTGCTTTTTGGTGCGGTTGTGTCTTGTCTTAATGCTGCAAAGATGTTCTCGATCTGTTACCATGGTAACATGTTTTTTGTGTAACTTTATTTTTACCTCCTATTAGACCACACACCAGACCATGTTCACATTTGAAAGGCTTTTCACCCGTATGTAATCGTTTATGATACCTGGCAGTATTGTAATGCGCGAAACGTCGATCACAGATATCGCACTTGAATGGTTTTTCTCCCGTGTGCAAACGGGTGTGAGTTTTCAGACCTCCCGCTTGGTTGAACGACCGTTTGCAAACTGTGCACGAGTATGGCCGTTCCCCTGTATGGATTCGCATGTGAATCTTAAGGGCTGACTGGCGGGAGTATATCTTTTGACAGAAATTACACCTATGAGATTTTGGTGATTTTTTCTGGTGCCTGACTGCATCTTTAAATTCCCTCGCTTCTTTTTGGTCTTGATAAGGTGCCTTCTCTTGGACACTAGGAACATGATTTATTTTTCTCGGTACTTCCTCGTAAACAGGGTTTTCCTCTTGAGGCACGTGTTTTGGCATCACTAACAGGTTAGCTGCGCGAGACATGTACTGAACATCTGGATACTGTGGGGTTGTTTCCCTGGTAACAGATGGAATAGGCGCCTGGCAGCCCATTCCTCGAGGAAGCTGTACGTTAGACACGTAATCTGACGTGTACTCCACAGGGTTAGTCTCAGGACGCATGGCTGTTTGAAGAAACGAATTGAACATCCCTGATTCGCTTGAAGGGCTCTGGCGCGGTGGACACTGCCAGTTCATCATGGGTGCAAATTCAGGCTCGAGAAACGGGGCAAACTGCGCGGCCACGTCGAGTGTAGATACAGGAAAGTAGGGAAAGAGATTAGGGTCTATTGCTCCAGCAGGCAATGGCGAAGAAAACCTGTCTTGTCTTCTTTGACCTATGGAGCTGAGAGTTTCGTTGTAATTTACACCATAGGTCGAAGTTGATCCATTGCGTGTTTCAAATTCAGGTAGCCCCAAAGCTTCATTGGGAGGCATTAGCAAGTCTCCGTGAGAAGCACTGTTCCAAATATCACAGTTTGGCAAGGTGCAATGGTTAAAGTCACAGGACATAGAAGCCGACGTTGTCTCTACTTGGTATTCCATTGGAGGACTTGGAGAAGGCCGGGAGTAATCTGTGAAAATTACAGTGGGATACTGCTTTGAACAAACCTATTAAAAAAAGGTAAGAATTAAGAAACAAGCAAATAAACAAAAAGGTTTCGCTATGGACGTTATTTCCACAATGCCTGGAACTATAAATGTCGTCGCGAGGCACGAAAAGACTTTAATTTATTTCTGCTTTCGCTGATTTGCGCTCCGTTTTAATTTTGAAGCGGAGAGGGTGTTGGAATCTGTCGGTTACACAATTAACAGTGTAAGCGTTGCAGCGCCACCAGTTTCGACGGTCTCATATTACAAACACGATTTCGTCCAAATTACTTTGAAAATGGAGTTTCAAGAGTTTGACATGTGGAGGGATTACCTCAGTCTAATCAACGTGATTCAAGACCATTCTAATCAACCTAACCGATCTAACCCACCGGCAACTAACCAATCTAACGAACTAACGAACGAACAGCGTACCCAGGCAAGACAGTTCCAAATGATGCTGTGGGAGTTCATTCAGGGCTCCCGCCGCAAGAATTGAAAGGTTAGCGCGTTCTGTGAAAACAGTTATTACATATTGCTTACATGTTGACCACTTTTTTCGACAAACACGTAATAACATTTTAGTGATAATATTTATTAAATGGTGCAAAATAATTCAGAAACCAAACTGTGCATTTAGTTCGGCTCTTTTGGGTCTAGTTCATGCTCTTCGCCCGAGTTGTTATCCACGTGTACTTGCAGAGATCTTTTCAAGTTACTTTAACGGGGAGGGTGATTAGGTTCGCAGATCAACGGATTTGGCTCGAAAAACTGCTCGGATTTCGATATATTTTACGGATTGGCAGATTTTGAACATTAAGCGGATCACGGATTTCTTCAATATCTCAACAAGTCAAGTGTCCGTTTTGTTATAATTGGTTCTGGATGACAATATAAGTTTATAATAATCTTAAGAGTCAAGTTAGAGCTGAGTGTTGGTTTTTGTGTTTAATGAATGATCGAGCTATCTTTCCAATTAAATCTTTCGCGGTCCTTTATCGACTCGAGTACTTTGTGAGACGAGTGGATCTGAATGTCACTGAGAAGAGAAAATTTTAGTTGGGCTACCCACGAAAATGTAGTGACAAAGCATTTTTTATTGTTCTCGATTGTGATGTTATTCAGTTCAAAGTGGTTACTTCATAGTTTTCCTAGTGGGCTGAAAATGCCTACAGATGTGATTAGGAGATCGTTCACAAGTTGTGCCTTGAACGTTCCAGTTGACGGTTCACTCATATCACAAGCTAATTACTGCTATTTTTTTTGTTGTTATTATTTAGCTGCGAATGGATGTCTTGCAAGTGGTGTGCTTGTGTTTGGTTTTCCTTTGTTTTTTTGGCGTTTGCGCCCTTATTTTTTTTTCTTTATCGGATGTATAGTAAAGTAGTTGTTTTGAAGAGGCAGCTTCGGGAAGCGTTAGGGGAGCGGGACACGCTGTCTTGGCACCGCGACAGTCTGATACGGCAAAGGGATCGCGCGTATCGGCTGCGAGACTTTGCCGTATCGCGACTGAACCGTGCCGAGCAGCGGTATCGCACACTGGTGTGGGTTCTAAATGTGGAGCCTACTCCAGTAGAGAAGGAGGGTGGGGAAGATGAAGGGTTCGCTTCGTTGGAGGAATAGGCTTGCCTTACCTCTAGCGGGCATTTTATTCTAAGTGTCAGCCGTAGAGGCGGATCCAAAATGCCGTATAAAGCAAATTATAAAAAAATATATATACGTATATCAGAATAAAGAATTAATTTCTGATAAAATTCATCCCCTCAGCTTCATGACTGACACTTAGACTAAAGGATGCCCGAATGTCCAAATTTATTTATTTCTAAACATTTTTTGACAGTTTCCTAACCAAAAACCAAAAAGAGATTAAAATCTACAAAAAATAAAAGGCGTTTGGGCACTTCATCTTCCTCTCCCTCCCTTAATCCCCCTCCCTTTCTTTTCTCCCTTCCTTTTTTTTTTTCGATTATTTTGACTTAATTCTTTGCTACTTGCTCATTTTGTTTGTTTATTTATTTATTTATTTATTTATTTATTTATATCTCTCTATTTTCTTATTTACTTACGTACGTATTTATTTATTTTCTATGTCTTTCTTTCTTTCCCTCCTTTAATTTACTTTGTTTTATAAATTCAATTATTTTTATTTGTTCGTTTCTACATTACTACACTCACTAGCTTGTTCACATCATCTATTATTCTTTATTATTTATTTCTCTTCTTCTTCTGTTTGTTTCTTCCTGTCTTCCACTTCAAAACACTACTTTGCCTCTCCTTCAAAGAAACATTTATCTTTTTGCCGTTTCATTTAGGTTCATGAAAAATCAAAGAGACGGTAAAATGAAAAACAAAATGGTGAAAATTTTAAAGATAAAAACATGAAAAGTAAAACGAGAAACTAGAAAAGAAAAGAAAACTCTGTTGGATAACGATTTTAGCCATAGATTGTCTTTTAACTAAAACTGTATGGATAAGCAAAACGAGAACGAAACAAAGCACTTCCACTGCAGTACCATATGCAGACTTGACCTGAGAGGACACCCTACAAACAGACAAAGGGACAAAATATGCAGAAAGGTCGCCCTGAAGGACTCTGTCAATACAGTATAGAGGTACCATTGAATTGTGGACCAAGAAGCATCTATAAGGAATGGAGTGACAAGGTGATGAGAAAAGAAAGAGAAAGGAAAGAAAGCGAAGAAAGAGAACACTGAAAGAAAAGAAAAGAGATGGAGAGAAAAGAAAACTCTGATAAAACTATTTCAGCCATAAAAATTGAATTTTGAACCAACAAGCATATGTGAGGATTGGAGTTGGCGAAGGGAAGAACCATGGCGTATCTTACTTCTTCGCGACCGTATTTACTGGAACATCATCGTCAAGCTTGCCTCTACCTCTATGAAGGGAAAAATCCCCAAAACACGAACTTTTTTCAAAAATATTTTGTACCTGCTGTAAATATTTCAAATTTTATTTGTCAAGATATTTTTAATTATTGAAAAAGTGTTTTTTCAGTTGTTTAATTTATTGTAAATATGAAAATTTTTTCCCGAGTCTAGATATTTTTTATTCATTACAGACATTTCATGTTCTTTTCCAGTTCTTTTTGTTGTCAATACTTCGTTCTTTTTGTTGTAAATATTAACTTTTTCGGTTCGGATTTTTTCAAGACCATTGTAAATACCATTTTCAATAAATTATTATTGGCGAAAAACCCAGTGTCTTGCTTTTTGGTGCGGTTGTGTCTTGTCTTAATGCTGCAAAGATGTTCTCGATCTGTTACCATGGTAACATGTTTTTTGTGTAACTTTATTTTTACCTCCTATTAGACCACACACCAGACCATGTTCACATTTGAAAGGCTTTTCACCCGTATGTAATCGTTTATGATACCTGGCAGTATTGTAATGCGCGAAACGTCGATCACAGATATCGCACTTGAATGGTTTTTCTCCCGTGTGCAAACGGGTGTGAGTTTTCAGACCTCCCGCTTGGTTGAACGACCGTTTGCAAACTGTGCACGAGTATGGCCGTTCCCCTGTATGGATTCGCATGTGAATCTTAAGGGCTGACTGGCGGGAGTATATCTTTTGACAGAAATTACACCTATGAGATTTTGGTGATTTTTTCTGGTGCCTGACTGCATCTTTAAATTCCCTCGCTTCTTTTTGGTCTTGATAAGGTGCCTTCTCTTGGACACTAGGAACATGATTTATTTTTCTCGGTACTTCCTCGTAAACAGGGTTTTCCTCTTGAGGCACGTGTTTTGGCATCACTAACAGGTTAGCTGCGCGAGACATGTACTGAACATCTGGATACTGTGGGGTTGTTTCCCTGGTAACAGATGGAATAGGCGCCTGGCAGCCCATTCCTCGAGGAAGCTGTACGTTAGACACGTAATCTGACGTGTACTCCACAGGGTTAGTCTCAGGACGCATGGCTGTTTGAAGAAACGAATTGAACATCCCTGATTCGCTTGAAGGGCTCTGGCGCGGTGGACACTGCCAGTTCATCATGGGTGCAAATTCAGGCTCGAGAAACGGGGCAAACTGCGCGGCCACGTCGAGTGTAGATACAGGAAAGTAGGGAAAGAGATTAGGGTCTATTGCTCCAGCAGGCAATGGCGAAGAAAACCTGTCTTGTCTTCTTTGACCTATGGAGCTGAGAGTTTCGTTGTAATTTACACCATAGGTCGAAGTTGATCCATTGCGTGTTTCAAATTCAGGTAGCCCCAAAGCTTCATTGGGAGGCATTAGCAAGTCTCCGTGAGAAGCACTGTTCCAAATATCACAGTTTGGCAAGGTGCAATGGTTAAAGTCACAGGACATAGAAGCCGACGTTGTCTCTACTTGGTATTCCATTGGAGGACTTGGAGAAGGCCGGGAGTAATCTGTGAAAATTACAGTGGGATACTGCTTTGAACAAACCTATTAAAAAAAGGTAAGAATTAAGAAACAAGCAAATAAACAAAAAGGTTTCGCTATGGACGTTATTTCCACAATGCCTGGAACTATAAATGTCGTCGCGAGGCACGAAAAGACTTTAATTTATTTCTGCTTTCGCTGATTTGCGCTCCGTTTTAATTTTGAAGCGGAGAGGGTGTTGGAATCTGTCGGTTACACAATTAACAGTGTAAGCGTTGCAGCGCCACCAGTTTCGACGGTCTCATATTACAAACACGATTTCGTCCAAATTACTTTAAAAATGGAGTTTCAAGAGTTTGACATGTGGAGGGATTACCTCAGTCTAATCAACGTGATTCAAGACCATTCTAATCAACCTAACCGATCTAACCCACCGGCAACTAACCAATCTAACGAACTAACGAACGAACAGCGTACCCAGGCAAGACAGTTCCAAATGATGCTGTGGGAGTTCATTCAGGGCTCCCGCCGCAAGAATTGAAAGGTTAGCGCGTTCTGTGAAAACAGTTATTACATATTGCTTACATGTTGACCACTTTTTTCGACAAACACGTAATAACATTTTAGTGATAATATTTATTAAATGGTGCAAAATAATTCAGAAACCAAACTGTGCATTTAGTTCGGCTCTTTTGGGTCTAGTTCATGCTCTTCGCCCGAGTTGTTATCCACGTGTACTTGCAGAGATCTTTTCAAGTTACTTTAACGGGGAGGGTGATTAGGTTCGCAGATCAACGGATTTGGCTCGAAAAACTGCTCGGATTTCGATATATTTTACGGATTGGCAGATTTTGAACATTAAGCGGATCACGGATTTCTTCAATATCTCAACAAGTCAAGTGTCCGTTTTGTTATAATTGGTTCTGGATGACAATATAAGTTTATAATAATCTTAAGAGTCAAGTTAGAGCTGAGTGTTGGTTTTTGTGTTTAATGAATGATCGAGCTATCTTTCCAATTAAATCTTTCGCGGTCCTTTATCGACTCGAGTACTTTGTGAGACGAGTGGATCTGAATGTCACTGAGAAGAGAAAATTTTAGTTGGGCTACCCACGAAAATGTAGTGACAAAGCATTTTTTATTGTTCTCGATTGTGATGTTATTCAGTTCAAAGTGGTTACTTCATAGTTTTCCTAGTGGGCTGAAAATGCCTACAGATGTGATTAGGAGATCGTTCACAAGTTGTGCCTTGAACGTTCCAGTTGACGGTTCACTCATATCACAAGCTAATTACTGCTATTTTTTTTGTTGTTATTATTTAGCTGCGAATGGATGTCTTGCAAGTGGTGTGCTTGTGTTTGGTTTTCCTTTGTTTTTTTGGCGTTTGCGCCCTTATTTTTTTTTCTTTATCGGATGTATAGTAAAGTAGTTGTTTTGAAGAGGCAGCTTCGGGAAGCGTTAGGGGAGCGGGACACGCTGTCTTGGCACCGCGACAGTCTGATACGGCAAAGGGATCGCGCGTATCGGCTGCGAGACTTTGCCGTATCGCGACTGAACCGTGCCGAGCAGCGGTATCGCACACTGGTGTGGGTTCTAAATGTGGAGCCTACTCCAGTAGAGAAGGAGGGTGGGGAAGATGAAGGGTTCGCTTCGTTGGAGGAATAGGCTTGCCTTACCGCTAGCGGGCATTTTATTCTAAGTGTCAGCCGTAGTGGCGGATCCAAAATGCCGTATAAAGCAAATTATAAAAAAATATATATACGTATATCAGAATAAAGAATTAATTTCTGATAAAATTCATCCCCTCAGCTTCATGACTGACACTTAGACTAAAGGATGCCCGAATGTCCAAATTTATTTATTTCTAAACATTTTTTGACAGTTTCCTAACCAAAAACCAAAAAGAGATTAAAATCTACAAAAAATAAAAGGCGTTTGGGCACTTCATCTTCCTCTCCCTCCCTTAATCCCCCTCCCTTTCTTTTCTCCCTTCCTTTTTTTTTTTCGATTATTTTGACTTAATTCTTTGCTACTTGCTCATTTTGTTTGTTTATTTATTTATTTATTTATTTATATCTCTCTATTTTCTTATTTACTTACGTACGTATTTATTTATTTATTTTCTATGTCTTTCTTTCTTTCCCTCCTTTAATTTACTTTGTTTTATAAATTCAATTATTTTTATTTGTTCGTTTCTACATTACTACACTCACTAGCTTGTTCACATCATCTATTATTCTTTATTATTTATTTCTCTTCTTCTTCTGTTTGTTTCTTCCTGTCTTCCACTTCAAAACACTACTTTGCCTCTCCTTCAAAGAAACATTTATCTTTTTGCCGTTTCATTTAGGTTCATGAAAAATCAAAGAGACGGTAAAATGAAAAACAAAATGGTGAAAATTTTAAAGATAAAAACATGAAAAGTAAAACGAGAAACTAGAAAAGAAAAGAAAACTCTGTTGGATAACGATTTTAGCCATAGATTGTCTTTTAACTAAAACTGTATGGATAAGCAAAACGAGAACGAAACAAAGCACTTCCACTGCAGTACCATATGCAGACTTGACCTGAGAGGACACCCTACAAACAGACAAAGGGACAAAATATGCAGAAAGGTCGCCCTGAAGGACTCTGTCAATACAGTATAGAGGTACCATTGAATTGTGGACCAAGAAGCATCTATAAGGAATGGAGTGACAAGGTGATGAGAAAAGAAAGAGAAAGGAAAGAAAGCGAAGAAAGAGAACACTGAAAGAAAAGAAAAGAGATGGAGAGAAAAGAAAACTCTGATAAAACTATTTCAGCCATAAAAATTGAATTTTGAACCAACAAGCATATGTGAGGATTGGAGTTGGCGAAGGGAAGAACCATGGCGTATCTTACTTCTTCGCGACCGTATTTACTGGAACATCATCGTCAAGCTTGCCTCTACCTCTATGAAGGGAAAAATCCCCAAAACACGAACTTTTTTCAAAAATATTTTGTACCTGCTGTAAATATTTCAAATTTTATTTGTCAAGATATTTTTAATTATTGAAAAAGTGTTTTTTCAGTTGTTTAATTTATTGTAAATATGAAAATTTTTTCCCGAGTCTAGATATTTTTTATTCATTACAGACATTTCATGTTCTTTTCCAGTTCTTTTTGTTGTCAATACTTCGTTCTTTTTGTTGTAAATATTAACTTTTTCGGTTCGGATTTTTTCAAGACCATTGTAAATACCATTTTCAATAAATTATTATTGGCGAAAAACCCAGTGTCTTGCTTTTTGGTGCGGTTGTGTCTTGTCTTAATGCTGCAAAGATGTTCTCGATCTGTTACCATGGTAACATGTTTTTTGTGTAACTTTATTTTTACCTCCTATTAGACCACACACCAGACCATGTTCACATTTGAAAGGCTTTTCACCCGTATGTAATCGTTTATGATACCTGGCAGTATTGTAATGCGCGAAACGTCGATCACAGATATCGCACTTGAATGGTTTTTCTCCCGTGTGCAAACGGGTGTGAGTTTTCAGACCTCCCGCTTGGTTGAACGACCGTTTGCAAACTGTGCACGAGTATGGCCGTTCCCCTGTATGGATTCGCATGTGAATCTTAAGGGCTGACTGGCGGGAGTATATCTTTTGACAGAAATTACACCTATGAGATTTTGGTGATTTTTTCTGGTGCCTGACTGCATCTTTAAATTCCCTCGCTTCTTTTTGGTCTTGATAAGGTGCCTTCTCTTGGACACTAGGAACATGATTTATTTTTCTCGGTACTTCCTCGTAAACAGGGTTTTCCTCTTGAGGCACGTGTTTTGGCATCACTAACAGGTTAGCTGCGCGAGACATGTACTGAACATCTGGATACTGTGGGGTTGTTTCCCTGGTAACAGATGGAATAGGCGCCTGGCAGCCCATTCCTCGAGGAAGCTGTACGTTAGACACGTAATCTGACGTGTACTCCACAGGGTTAGTCTCAGGACGCATGGCTGTTTGAAGAAACGAATTGAACATCCCTGATTCGCTTGAAGGGCTCTGGCGCGGTGGACACTGCCAGTTCATCATGGGTGCAAATTCAGGCTCGAGAAACGGGGCAAACTGCGCGGCCACGTCGAGTGTAGATACAGGAAAGTAGGGAAAGAGATTAGGGTCTATTGCTCCAGCAGGCAATGGCGAAGAAAACCTGTCTTGTCTTCTTTGACCTATGGAGCTGAGAGTTTCGTTGTAATTTACACCATAGGTCGAAGTTGATCCATTGCGTGTTTCAAATTCAGGTAGCCCCAAAGCTTCATTGGGAGGCATTAGCAAGTCTCCGTGAGAAGCACTGTTCCAAATATCACAGTTTGGCAAGGTGCAATGGTTAAAGTCACAGGACATAGAAGCCGACGTTGTCTCTACTTGGTATTCCATTGGAGGACTTGGAGAAGGCCGGGAGTAATCTGTGAAAATTACAGTGGGATACTGCTTTGAACAAACCTATTAAAAAAAGGTAAGAATTAAGAAACAAGCAAATAAACAAAAAGGTTTCGCTATGGACGTTATTTCCACAATGCCTGGAACTATAAATGTCGTCGCGAGGCATGAAAAGACTTTAATTTATTTCTGCTTTCGCTGATTTGCGCTCCGTTTTAATTTTGAAGCGGAGAGGGTGTTGGAATCTGTCGGTTACACAATTAACAGTGTAAGCGTTGCAGCGCCACCAGTTTCGACGGTCTCATATTACAAACACGATTTCGTCCAAATTACTTTAAAAATGGAGTTTCAAGAGTTTGACATGTGGAGGGATTACCTCAGTCTAATCAACGTGATTCAAGACCATTCTAATCAACCTAACCGATCTAACCCACCGGCAACTAACCAATCTAACGAACTAACGAACGAACAGCGTACCCAGGCAAGACAGTTCCAAATGATGCTGTGGGAGTTCATTCAGGGCTCCCGCCGCAAGAATTGAAAGGTTAGCGCGTTCTGTGAAAACAGTTATTACGTATTGCTTACATGTTGACCACTTTTTTCGACAAACACGTAATAACATTTTAGTGATAATATTTATTAAATGGTGCAAAATAATTCAGAAACCAAACTGTGCATTTAGTTCGGCTCTTTTGGGTCTAGTTCATGCTCTTCGCCCGAGTTGTTATCCACGTGTACTTGCAGAGATCTTTTCAAGTTACTTTAACGGGGAGGGTGATTAGGTTCGCAGATCAACGGATTTGGCTCGAAAAACTGCTCGGATTTCGATATATTTTACGGATTGGCAGATTTTGAACATTAAGCGGATCACGGATTTCTTCAATATCTCAACAAGTCAAGTGTCCGTTTTGTTATAATTGGTTCTGGATGACAATATAAGTTTATAATAATCTTAAGAGTCAAGTTAGAGCTGAGTGTTGGTTTTTGTGTTTAATGAATGATCGAGCTATCTTTCCAATTAAATCTTTCGCGGTCCTTTATCGACTCGAGTACTTTGTGAGACGAGTGGATCTGAATGTCACTGAGAAGAGAAAATTTTGGTTGGGCTACCCACGAAAATGTAGTGACAAAGCATTTTTTATTGTTCTCGATTGTGATGTTATTCAGTTCAAAGTGGTTACTTCATAGTGTTCCTAGTGGGCTGAAAATGCCTACAGATGTGATTAGGAGATCGTTCACAAGTTGTGCCTTGAACGTTCCAGTTGACGGTTCACTCATATCACAAGCTAATTACTGCTTTTTTTTTTGTTGTTATTATTTAGCTGCGAATGGATGTCTTGCAAGTGGTGTGCTTGTGTTTGGTTTTCCTTTGTTTTTTTGGCGTTTGCGCCCTTATTTTTTTTTCTTTATCGGATGTATAGTAAAGTAGTTGTTTTGAAGAGGCAGCTTCGGGAAGCGTTAGGGGAGCGGGACACGCTGTCTTGGCACCGCGACAGTCTGATACGGCAAAGGGATCGCGCGTATCGGCTGCGAGACTTTGCCGTATCGCGACTGAACCGTGCCGAGCAGCGGTATCGCACACTGGTGTGGGTTCTAAATGTGGAGCCTACTCCAGTAGAGAAGGAGGGTGGGGAAGATGAAGGGTTCGCTTCGTTGGAGGAATAGGCTTGCCTTACCTCTAGCGGGCATTTTATTCTAAGTGTCAGCCGTAGTGGCGGATCCAAAATGCCGTATAAAGCAAATTATAAAAAAATATATATACGTATATCAGAATAAAGAATTAATTTCTGATAAAATTCATCCCCTCAGCTTCATGACTGACACTTAGACTAAAGGATGCCCGAATGTCCAAATTTATTTATTTCTAAACATTTTTTGACAGTTTCCTAACCAAAAACCAAAAAGAGATTAAAATCTACAAAAAATAAAAGGCGTTTGGGCACTTCATCTTCCTCTCCCTCCCTTAATCCCCCTCCCTTTCTTTTCTCCCTTCCTTTTTTTTTTTTCGATTATTTTGACTTAATTCTTTGCTACTTGCTCATTTTGTTTGTTTATTTATTTATTTATTTATTTATATCTCTCTATTTTCTTATTTACTTACGTACGTATTTATTTATTTATTTTCTATGTCTTTCTTTCTTTCCCTCCTTTAATTTACTTTGTTTTATAAATTCAATTATTTTTATTTGTTCGTTTCTACATTACTACACTCACTAGCTTGTTCACATCATCTATTATTCTTTATTATTTATTTCTCTTCTTCTTCTGTTTGTTTCTTCCTGTCTTCCACTTCAAAACACTACTTTGCCTCTCCTTCAAAGAAACATTTATCTTTTTGCCGTTTCATTTAGGTTCATGAAAAATCAAAGAGACGGTAAAATGAAAAACAAAATGGTGAAAATTTTAAAGATAAAAACATGAAAAGTAAAACGAGAAACTAGAAAAGAAAAGAAAACTCTGTTGGATAACGATTTTAGCCATAGATTGTCTTTTAACTAAAACTGTATGGATAAGCAAAACGAGAACGAAACAAAGCACTTCCACTGCAGTACCATATGCAGACTTGACCTGAGAGGACACCCTACAAACAGACAAAGGGACAAAATATGCAGAAAGGTCGCCCTGAAGGACTCTGTCAATACAGTATAGAGGTACCATTGAATTGTGGACCAAGAAGCATCTATAAGGAATGGAGTGACAAGGTGATGAGAAAAGAAAGAGAAAGGAAAGAAAGCGAAGAAAGAGAACACTGAAAGAAAAGAAAAGAGATGGAGAGAAAAGAAAACTCTGATAAAACTATTTCAGCCATAAAAATTGAATTTTGAACCAACAAGCATATGTGAGGATTGGAGTTGGCGAAGGGAAGAACCATGGCGTATCTTACTTCTTCGCGACCGTATTTACTGGAACATCATCGTCAAGCTTGCCTCTACCTCTATGAAGGGAAAAATCCCCAAAACACGAACTTTTTTCAAAAATATTTTGTACCTGCTGTAAATATTTCAAATTTTATTTGTCAAGATATTTTTAATTATTGAAAAAGTGTTTTTTCAGTTGTTTAATTTATTGTAAATATGAAAATTTTTTCCCGAGTCTAGATATTTTTTATTCATTACAGACATTTCATGTTCTTTTCCAGTTCTTTTTGTTGTCAATACTTCGTTCTTTTTGTTGTAAATATTAACTTTTTCGGTTCGGATTTTTTCAAGACCATTGTAAATACCATTTTCAATAAATTATTATTGGCGAAAAACCCAGTGTCTTGCTTTTTGGTGCGGTTGTGTCTTGTCTTAATGCTGCAAAGATGTTCTCGATCTGTTACCATGGTAACATGTTTTTTGTGTAACTTTATTTTTACCTCCTATTAGACCACACACCAGACCATGTTCACATTTGAAAGGCTTTTCACCCGTATGTAATCGTTTATGATACCTGGCAGTATTGTAATGCGCGAAACGTCGATCACAGATATCGCACTTGAATGGTTTTTCTCCCGTGTGCAAACGGGTGTGAGTTTTCAGACCTCCCGCTTGGTTGAACGACCGTTTGCAAACTGTGCACGAGTATGGCCGTTCCCCTGTATGGATTCGCATGTGAATCTTAAGGGCTGACTGGCGGGAGTATATCTTTTGACAGAAATTACACCTATGAGATTTTGGTGATTTTTTCTGGTGCCTGACTGCATCTTTAAATTCCCTCGCTTCTTTTTGGTCTTGATAAGGTGCCTTCTCTTGGACACTAGGAACATGATTTATTTTTCTCGGTACTTCCTCGTAAACAGGGTTTTCCTCTTGAGGCACGTGTTTTGGCATCACTAACAGGTTAGCTGCGCGAGACATGTACTGAACATCTGGATACTGTGGGGTTGTTTCCCTGGTAACAGATGGAATAGGCGCCTGGCAGCCCATTCCTCGAGGAAGCTGTACGTTAGACACGTAATCTGACGTGTACTCCACAGGGTTAGTCTCAGGACGCATGGCTGTTTGAAGAAACGAATTGAACATCCCTGATTCGCTTGAAGGGCTCTGGCGCGGTGGACACTGCCAGTTCATCATGGGTGCAAATTCAGGCTCGAGAAACGGGGCAAACTGCGCGGCCACGTCGAGTGTAGATACAGGAAAGTAGGGAAAGAGATTAGGGTCTATTGCTCCAGCAGGCAATGGCGAAGAAAACCTGTCTTGTCTTCTTTGACCTATGGAGCTGAGAGTTTCGTTGTAATTTACACCATAGGTCGAAGTTGATCCATTGCGTGTTTCAAATTCAGGTAGCCCCAAAGCTTCATTGGGAGGCATTAGCAAGTCTCCGTGAGAAGCACTGTTCCAAATATCACAGTTTGGCAAGGTGCAATGGTTAAAGTCACAGGACATAGAAGCCGACGTTGTCTCTACTTGGTATTCCATTGGAGGACTTGGAGAAGGCCGGGAGTAATCTGTGAAAATTACAGTGGGATACTGCTTTGAACAAACCTATTAAAAAAAGGTAAGAATTAAGAAACAAGCAAATAAACAAAAAGGTTTCGCTATGGACGTTATTTCCACAATGCCTGGAACTATAAATGTCGTCGCGAGGCAGGAAAAGACTTTAATTTATTTCTGCTTTCGCTGATTTGCGCTCCGTTTTAATTTTGAAGCGGAGAGGGTGTTGGAATCTGTCGGTTACACAATTAACAGTGTAAGCGTTGCAGCGCCACCAGTTTCGACGGTCTCATATTACAAACACGATTTCGTCCAAATTACTTTAAAAATGGAGTTTCAAGAGTTTGACATGTGGAGGGATTACCTCAGTCTAATCAACGTGATTCAAGACCATTCTAATCAACCTAACCGATCTAACCCACCGGCAACTAACCAATCTAACGAACTAACGAACGAACAGCGTACCCAGGCAAGACAGTTCCAAATGATGCTGTGGGAGTTCATTCAGGGCTCCCGCCGCAAGAATTGAAAGGTTAGCGCGTTCTGTGAAAACAGTTATTACGTATTGCTTACATGTTGACCACTTTTTTCGACAAACACGTAATAACATTTTAGTGATAATATTTATTAAATGGTGCAAAATAATTCAGAAACCAAACTGTGCATTTAGTTCGGCTCTTTTGGGTCTAGTTCATGCTCTTCGCCCGAGTTGTTATCCACGTGTACTTGCAGAGATCTTTTCAAGTTACTTTAACGGGGAGGGTGATTAGGTTCGCAGATCAACGGATTTGGCTCGAAAAACTGCTCGGATTTCGATATATTTTACGGATTGGCAGATTTTGAACATTAAGCGGATCACGGATTTCTTCAATATCTCAACAAGTCAAGTGTCCGTTTTGTTATAATTGGTTCTGGATGACAATATAAGTTTATAATAATCTTAAGAGTCAAGTTAGAGCTGAGTGTTGGTTTTTGTGTTTAATGAATGATCGAGCTATCTTTCCAATTAAATCTTTCGCGGTCCTTTATCGACTCGAGTACTTTGTGAGACGAGTGGATCTGAATGTCACTGAGAAGAGAAAATTTTGGTTGGGCTACCCACGAAAATGTAGTGACAAAGCATTTTTTATTGTTCTCGATTGTGATGTTATTCAGTTCAAAGTGGTTACTTCATAGTGTTCCTAGTGGGCTGAAAATGCCTACAGATGTGATTAGGAGATCGTTCACAAGTTGTGCCTTGAACGTTCCAGTTGACGGTTCACTCATATCACAAGCTAATTACTGCTTTTTTTTTTGTTGTTATTATTTAGCTGCGAATGGATGTCTTGCAAGTGGTGTGCTTGTGTTTGGTTTTCCTTTGTTTTTTTGGCGTTTGCGCCCTTATTTTTTTTTCTTTATCGGATGTATAGTAAAGTAGTTGTTTTGAAGAGGCAGCTTCGGGAAGCGTTAGGGGAGCGGGACACGCTGTCTTGGCACCGCGACAGTCTGATACGGCAAAGGGATCGCGCGTATCGGCTGCGAGACTTTGCCGTATCGCGACTGAACCGTGCCGAGCAGCGGTATCGCACACTGGTGTGGGTTCTAAATGTGGAGCCTACTCCAGTAGAGAAGGAGGGTGGGGAAGATGAAGGGTTCGCTTCGTTGGAGGAATAGGCTTGCCTTACCTCTAGCGGGCATTTTATTCTAAGTGTCAGCCGTAGTGGCGGATCCAAAATGCCGTATAAAGCAAATTATAAAAAAATATATATACGTATATCAGAATAAAGAATTAATTTCTGATAAAATTCATCCCCTCAGCTTCATGACTGACACTTAGACTAAAGGATGCCCGAATGTCCAAATTTATTTATTTCTAAACATTTTTTGACAGTTTCCTAACCAAAAACCAAAAAGAGATTAAAATCTACAAAAAATAAAAGGCGTTTGGGCACTTCATCTTCCTCTCCCTCCCTTAATCCCCCTCCCTTTCTTTTCTCCCTTCCTTTTTTTTTTTCGATTATTTTGACTTAATTCTTTGCTACTTGCTCATTTTGTTTGTTTATTTATTTATTTATTTATTTATATCTCTCTATTTTCTTATTTACTTACGTACGTATTTATTTATTTATTTTCTATGTCTTTCTTTCTTTCCCTCCTTTAATTTACTTTGTTTTATAAATTCAATTATTTTTATTTGTTCGTTTCTACATTACTACACTCACTAGCTTGTTCACATCATCTATTATTCTTTATTATTTATTTCTCTTCTTCTTCTGTTTGTTTCTTCCTGTCTTCCACTTCAAAACACTACTTTGCCTCTCCTTCAAAGAAACATTTATCTTTTTGCCGTTTCATTTAGGTTCATGAAAAATCAAAGAGACGGTAAAATGAAAAACAAAATGGTGAAAATTTTAAAGATAAAAACATGAAAAGTAAAACGAGAAACTAGAAAAGAAAAGAAAACTCTGTTGGATAACGATTTTAGCCATAGATTGTCTTTTAACTAAAACTGTATGGATAAGCAAAACGAGAACGAAACAAAGCACTTCCACTGCAGTACCATATGCAGACTTGACCTGAGAGGACACCCTACAAACAGACAAAGGGACAAAATATGCAGAAAGGTCGCCCTGAAGGACTCTGTCAATACAGTATAGAGGTACCATTGAATTGTGGACCAAGAAGCATCTATAAGGAATGGAGTGACAAGGTGATGAGAAAAGAAAGAGAAAGGAAAGAAAGCGAAGAAAGAGAACACTGAAAGAAAAGAAAAGAGATGGAGAGAAAAGAAAACTCTGATAAAACTATTTCAGCCATAAAAATTGAATTTTGAACCAACAAGCATATGTGAGGATTGGAGTTGGCGAAGGGAAGAACCATGGCGTATCTTACTTCTTCGCGACCGTATTTACTGGAACATCATCGTCAAGCTTGCCTCTACCTCTATGAAGGGAAAAATCCCCAAAACACGAACTTTTTTCAAAAATATTTTGTACCTGCTGTAAATATTTCAAATTTTATTTGTCAAGATATTTTTAATTATTGAAAAAGTGTTTTTTCAGTTGTTTAATTTATTGTAAATATGAAAATTTTTTCCCGAGTCTAGATATTTTTTATTCATTACAGACATTTCATGTTCTTTTCCAGTTCTTTTTGTTGTCAATACTTCGTTCTTTTTGTTGTAAATATTAACTTTTTCGGTTCGGATTTTTTCAAGACCATTGTAAATACCATTTTCAATAAATTATTATTGGCGAAAAACCCAGTGTCTTGCTTTTTGGTGCGGTTGTGTCTTGTCTTAATGCTGCAAAGATGTTCTCGATCTGTTACCATGGTAACATGTTTTTTGTGTAACTTTATTTTTACCTCCTATTAGACCACACACCAGACCATGTTCACATTTGAAAGGCTTTTCACCCGTATGTAATCGTTTATGATACCTGGCAGTATTGTAATGCGCGAAACGTCGATCACAGATATCGCACTTGAATGGTTTTTCTCCCGTGTGCAAACGGGTGTGAGTTTTCAGACCTCCCGCTTGGTTGAACGACCGTTTGCAAACTGTGCACGAGTATGGCCGTTCCCCTGTATGGATTCGCATGTGAATCTTAAGGGCTGACTGGCGGGAGTATATCTTTTGACAGAAATTACACCTATGAGATTTTGGTGATTTTTTCTGGTGCCTGACTGCATCTTTAAATTCCCTCGCTTCTTTTTGGTCTTGATAAGGTGCCTTCTCTTGGACACTAGGAACATGATTTATTTTTCTCGGTACTTCCTCGTAAACAGGGTTTTCCTCTTGAGGCACGTGTTTTGGCATCACTAACAGGTTAGCTGCGCGAGACATGTACTGAACATCTGGATACTGTGGGGTTGTTTCCCTGGTAACAGATGGAATAGGCGCCTGGCAGCCCATTCCTCGAGGAAGCTGTACGTTAGACACGTAATCTGACGTGTACTCCACAGGGTTAGTCTCAGGACGCATGGCTGTTTGAAGAAACGAATTGAACATCCCTGATTCGCTTGAAGGGCTCTGGCGCGGTGGACACTGCCAGTTCATCATGGGTGCAAATTCAGGCTCGAGAAACGGGGCAAACTGCGCGGCCACGTCGAGTGTAGATACAGGAAAGTAGGGAAAGAGATTAGGGTCTATTGCTCCAGCAGGCAATGGCGAAGAAAACCTGTCTTGTCTTCTTTGACCTATGGAGCTGAGAGTTTCGTTGTAATTTACACCATAGGTCGAAGTTGATCCATTGCGTGTTTCAAATTCAGGTAGCCCCAAAGCTTCATTGGGAGGCATTAGCAAGTCTCCGTGAGAAGCACTGTTCCAAATATCACAGTTTGGCAAGGTGCAATGGTTAAAGTCACAGGACATAGAAGCCGACGTTGTCTCTACTTGGTATTCCATTGGAGGACTTGGAGAAGGCCGGGAGTAATCTGTGAAAATTACAGTGGGATACTGCTTTGAACAAACCTATTAAAAAAAGGTAAGAATTAAGAAACAAGCAAATAAACAAAAAGGTTTCGCTATGGACGTTATTTCCACAATGCCTGGAACTATAAATGTCGTCGCGAGGCAGGAAAAGACTTTAATTTATTTCTGCTTTCGCTGATTTGCGCTCCGTTTTAATTTTGAAGCGGAGAGGGTGTTGGAATCTGTCGGTTACACAATTAACAGTGTAAGCGTTGCAGCGCCACCAGTTTCGACGGTCTCATATTACAAACACGATTTCGTCCAAATTACTTTAAAAATGGAGTTTCAAGAGTTTGACATGTGGAGGGATTACCTCAGTCTAATCAACGTGATTCAAGACCATTCTAATCAACCTAACCGATCTAACCCACCGGCAACTAACCAATCTAACGAACTAACGAACGAACAGCGTACCCAGGCAAGACAGTTCCAAATGATGCTGTGGGAGTTCATTCAGGGCTCCCGCCGCAAGAATTGAAAGGTTAGCGCGTTCTGTGAAAACAGTTATTACGTATTGCTTACATGTTGACCACTTTTTTCGACAAACACGTAATAACATTTTAGTGATAATATTTATTAAATGGTGCAAAATAATTCAGAAACCAAACTGTGCATTTAGTTCGGCTCTTTTGGGTCTAGTTCATGCTCTTCGCCCGAGTTGTTATCCACGTGTACTTGCAGAGATCTTTTCAAGTTACTTTAACGGGGAGGGTGATTAGGTTCGCAGATCAACGGATTTGGCTCGAAAAACTGCTCGGATTTCGATATATTTTACGGATTGGCAGATTTTGAACATTAAGCGGATCACGGATTTCTTCAATATCTCAACAAGTCAAGTGTCCGTTTTGTTATAATTGGTTCTGGATGACAATATAAGTTTATAATAATCTTAAGAGTCAAGTTAGAGCTGAGTGTTGGTTTTTGTGTTTAATGAATGATCGAGCTATCTTTCCAATTAAATCTTTCGCGGTCCTTTATCGACTCGAGTACTTTGTGAGACGAGTGGATCTGAATGTCACTGAGAAGAGAAAATTTTAGTTGGGCTACCCACGAAAATGTAGTGACAAAGCATTTTTTATTGTTCTCGATTGTGATGTTATTCAGTTCAAAGTGGTTACTTCATAGTGTTCCTAGTGGGCTGAAAATGCCTACAGATGTGATTAGGAGATCGTTCACAAGTTGTGCCTTGAACGTTCCAGTTGACGGTTCACTCATATCACAAGCTAATTACTGCTTTTTTTTTTGTTGTTATTATTTAGCTGCGAATGGATGTCTTGCAAGTGGTGTGCTTGTGTTTGGTTTTCCTTTGTTTTTTTGGCGTTTGCGCCCTTATTTTTTTTTCTTTATCGGATGTATAGTAAAGTAGTTGTTTTGAAGAGGCAGCTTCGGGAAGCGTTAGGGGAGCGGGACACGCTGTCTTGGCACCGCGACAGTCTGATACGGCAAAGGGATCGCGCGTATCGGCTGCGAGACTTTGCCGTATCGCGACTGAACCGTGCCGAGCAGCGGTATCGCACACTGGTGTGGGTTCTAAATGTGGAGCCTACTCCAGTAGAGAAGGAGGGTGGGGAAGATGAAGGGTTCGCTTCGTTGGAGGAATAGGCTTGCCTTACCTCTAGCGGGCATTTTATTCTAAGTGTCAGCCGTAGTGGCGGATCCAAAATGCCGTATAAAGCAAATTATAAAAAAATATATATACGTATATCAGAATAAAGAATTAATTAATAAAAATTCATCCCCTCAGCTTCATGACTGACACTTAGACTAAAGGATGCCCGAATGTCCAAATTTATTTATTTCTAAACATTTTTTGACAGTTTCCTAACCAAAAACCAAAAAGAGATTAAAATCTACAAAAAATAAAAGGCGTTTGGGCACTTCATCTTCCTCTCCCTCCCTTAATCCCCCTCCCTTTCTTTTCTCCCTTCCTTTTTTTTTTTCGATTATTTTGACTTAATTCTTTGCTACTTGCTCATTTTGTTTGTTTATTTATTTATTTATTTATTTATTTATTTATTTATTTATATCTCTCTATTTTCTTATTTACTTACGTACGTATTTATTTATTTATTTTCTATGTCTTTCTTTCTTTCCCTCCTTTAATTTACTTTGTTTTATAAATTCAATTATTTTTATTTGTTCGTTTCTACATTACTACACTCACTAGCTTGTTCACATCATCTATTATTCTTTATTATTTATTTCTCTTCTTCTTCTGTTTGTTTCTTCCTGTCTTCCACTTCAAAACACTACTTTGCCTCTCCTTCAAAGAAACATTTATCTTTTTGCCGTTTCATTTAGGTTCATGAAAAATCAAAGAGACGGTAAAATGAAAAACAAAATGGTGAAAATTTTAAAGATAAAAACATGAAAAGTAAAACGAGAAACTAGAAAAGAAAAGAAAACTCTGTTGGATAACGATTTTAGCCATAGATTGTCTTTTAACTAAAACTGTATGGATAAGCAAAACGAGAACGAAACAAAGCACTTCCACTGCAGTACCATATGCAGACTTGACCTGAGAGGACACCCTACAAACAGACAAAGGGACAAAATATGCAGAAAGGTCGCCCTGAAGGACTCTGTCAATACAGTATAGAGGTACCATTGAATTGTGGACCAAGAAGCATCTATAAGGAATGGAGTGACAAGGTGATGAGAAAAGAAAGAGAAAGGAAAGAAAGCGAAGAAAGAGAACACTGAAAGAAAAGAAAAGAGATGGAGAGAAAAGAAAACTCTGATAAAACTATTTCAGCCATAAAAATTGAATTTTGAACCAACAAGCATATGTGAGGATTGGAGTTGGCGGAGGGAAGAACCATGGCGTATCTTACTTCTTCGCGACCGTATTTACTGGAACATCATCGTCAAGCTTGCCTCTACCTCTATGAAGGGAAAAATCCCCAAAACACGAACTTTTTTCAAAAATATTTTGTACCTGCTGTAAATATTTCAAATTTTATTTGTCAAGATATTTTTAATTATTGAAAAAGTGTTTTTTCAGTTGTTTAATTTATTGTAAATATGAAAATTTTTTCCCGAGTCTAGATATTTTTTATTCATTACAGACATTTCATGTTCTTTTCCAGTTCTTTTTGTTGTCAATACTTCGTTCTTTTTGTTGTAAATATTAACTTTTTCGGTTCGGATTTTTTCAAGACCATTGTAAATACCATTTTCAATAAATTATTATTGGCGAAAAACCCAGTGTCTTGCTTTTTGGTGCGGTTGTGTCTTGTCTTAATGCTGCAAAGATGTTCTCGATCTGTTACCATGGTAACATGTTTTTTGTGTAACTTTATTTTTACCTCCTATTAGACCACACACCAGACCATGTTCACATTTGAAAGGCTTTTCACCCGTATGTAATCGTTTATGATACCTGGCAGTATTGTAATGCGCGAAACGTCGATCACAGATATCGCACTTGAATGGTTTTTCTCCCGTGTGCAAACGGGTGTGAGTTTTCAGACCTCCCGCTTGGTTGAACGACCGTTTGCAAACTGTGCACGAGTATGGCCGTTCCCCTGTATGGATTCGCATGTGAATCTTAAGGGCTGACTGGCGGGAGTATATCTTTTGACAGAAATTACACCTATGAGATTTTGGTGATTTTTTCTGGTGCCTGACTGCATCTTTAAATTCCCTCGCTTCTTTTTGGTCTTGATAAGGTGCCTTCTCTTGGACACTAGGAACATGATTTATTTTTCTCGGTACTTCCTCGTAAACAGGGTTTTCCTCTTGAGGCACGTGTTTTGGCATCACTAACAGGTTAGCTGCGCGAGACATGTACTGAACATCTGGATACTGTGGGGTTGTTTCCCTGGTAACAGATGGAATAGGCGCCTGGCAGCCCATTCCTCGAGGAAGCTGTACGTTAGACACGTAATCTGACGTGTACTCCACAGGGTTAGTCTCAGGACGCATGGCTGTTTGAAGAAACGAATTGAACATCCCTGATTCGCTTGAAGGGCTCTGGCGCGGTGGACACTGCCAGTTCATCATGGGTGCAAATTCAGGCTCGAGAAACGGGGCAAACTGCGCGGCCACGTCGAGTGTAGATACAGGAAAGTAGGGAAAGAGATTAGGGTCTATTGCTCCAGCAGGCAATGGCGAAGAAAACCTGTCTTGTCTTCTTTGACCTATGGAGCTGAGAGTTTCGTTGTAATTTACACCATAGGTCGAAGTTGATCCATTGTGTGTTTCAAATTCAGGTAGCCCCAAAGCTTCATTGGGAGGCATTAGCAAGTCTCCGTGAGAAGCACTGTTCCAAATATCACAGTTTGGCAAGGTGCAATGGTTAAAGTCACAGGACATAGAAGCCGACGTTGTCTCTACTTGGTATTCCATTGGAGGACTTGGAGAAGGCCGGGAGTAATCTGTGAAAATTACAGTGGGATACTGCTTTGAACAAACCTATTAAAAAAAGGTAAGAATTAAGAAACAAGCAAATAAACAAAAAGGTTTCGCTATGGACGTTATTTCCACAATGCCTGGAACTATAAATGTCGTCGCGAGGCACGAAAAGACTTTAATTTATTTCTGCTTTCGCTGATTTGCGCTCCGTTTTAATTTTGAAGCGGAGAGGGTGTTGGAATCTGTCGGTTACACAATTAACAGTGTAAGCGTTGCAGCGCCACCAGTTTCGACGGTCTCATATTACAAACACGATTTCGTCCAAATTACTTTAAAAATGGAGTTTCAAGAGTTTGACATGTGGAGGGATTACCTCAGTCTAATCAACGTGATTCAAGACCATTCTAATCAACCTAACCGATCTAACCCACCGGCAACTAACCAATCTAACGAACTAACGAACGAACAGCGTACCCAGGCAAGACAGTTCCAAATGATGCTGTGGGAGTTCATTCAGGGCTCCCGCCGCAAGAATTGAAAGGTTAGCGCGTTCTGTGAAAACAGTTATTACGTATTGCTTACATGTTGACCACTTTTTTCGACAAACACGTAATAACATTTTAGTGATAATATTTATTAAATGGTGCAAAATAATTCAGAAACCAAACTGTGCATTTAGTTCGGCTCTTTTGGGTCTAGTTCATGCTCTTCGCCCGAGTTGTTATCCACGTGTACTTGCAGAGATCTTTTCAAGTTACTTTAACGGGGAGGGTGATTAGGTTCGCAGATCAACGGATTTGGCTCGAAAAACTGCTCGGATTTCGATATATTTTACGGATTGGCAGATTTTGAACATTAAGCGGATCACGGATTTCTTCAATATCTCAACAAGTCAAGTGTCCGTTTTGTTATAATTGGTTCTGGATGACAATATAAGTTTATAATAATCTTAAGAGTCAAGTTAGAGCTGAGTGTTGGTTTTTGTGTTTAATGAATGATCGAGCTATCTTTCCAATTAAATCTTTCGCGGTCCTTTATCGACTCGAGTACTTTGTGAGACGAGTGGATCTGAATGTCACTGAGAAGAGAAAATTTTAGTTGGGCTACCCACGAAAATGTAGTGACAAAGCATTTTTTATTGTTCTCGATTGTGATGTTATTCAGTTCAAAGTGGTTACTTCATAGTGTTCCTAGTGGGCTGAAAATGCCTACAGATGTGATTAGGAGATCGTTCACAAGTTGTGCCTTGAACGTTCCAGTTGACGGTTCACTCATATCACAAGCTAATTACTGCTTTTTTTTTTGTTGTTATTATTTAGCTGCGAATGGATGTCTTGCAAGTGGTGTGCTTGTGTTTGGTTTTCCTTTGTTTTTTTGGCGTTTGCGCCCTTATTTTTTTTTCTTTATCGGATGTATAGTAAAGTAGTTGTTTTGAAGAGGCAGCTTCGGGAAGCGTTAGGGGAGCGGGACACGCTGTCTTGGCACCGCGACAGTCTGATACGGCAAAGGGATCGCGCGTATCGGCTGCGAGACTTTGCCGTATCGCGACTGAACCGTGCCGAGCAGCGGTATCGCACACTGGTGTGGGTTCTAAATGTGGAGCCTACTCCAGTAGAGAAGGAGGGTGGGGAAGATGAAGGGTTCGCTTCGTTGGAGGAATAGGCTTGCCTTACCTCTAGCGGGCATTTTATTCTAAGTGTCAGCCATAGTGGCGGATCCAAAATGCCGTATAAAGCAAATTATAAAAAAATATATATACGTATATCAGAATAAAGAATTAATTAATAAAAATTCATCCCCTCAGCTTCATGACTGACACTTAGACTAAAGGATGCCCGAATGTCCAAATTTATTTATTTCTAAACATTTTTTGACAGTTTCCTAACCAAAAACCAAAAAGAGATTAAAATCTACAAAAAATAAAAGGCGTTTGGGCACTTCATCTTCCTCTCCCTCCCTTAATCCCCCTCCCTTTCTTTTCTCCCTTCCTTTTTTTTTTTTCGATTATTTTGACTTAATTCTTTGCTACTTGCTCATTTTGTTTGTTTATTTATTTATTTATTTATTTATTTATTTATATCTCTCTATTTTCTTATTTACTTACGTACGTATTTATTTATTTATTTTCTATGTCTTTCTTTCTTTCCCTCCTTTAATTTACTTTGTTTTATAAATTCAATTATTTTTATTTGTTCGTTTCTACATTACTACACTCACTAGCTTGTTCACATCATCTATTATTCTTTATTATTTATTTCTCTTCTTCTTCTGTTTGTTTCTTCCTGTCTTCCACTTCAAAACACTACTTTGCCTCTCCTTCAAAGAAACATTTATCTTTTTGCCGTTTCATTTAGGTTCATGAAAAATCAAAGAGACGGTAAAATGAAAAACAAAATGGTGAAAATTTTAAAGATAAAAACATGAAAGGTAAAACGAGAAACTAGAAAAGAAAAGAAAACTCTGTTGGATAACGATTTTAGCCATAGATTGTCTTTTAACTAAAACTGTATGGATAAGCAAAACGAGAACGAAACAAAGCACTTCCACTGCAGTACCATATGCAGACTTGACCTGAGAGGACACCCTACAAACAGACAAAGGGACAAAATATGCAGAAAGGTCGCCCTGAAGGACTCTGTCAATACAGTATAGAGGTACCATTGAATTGTGGACCAAGAAGCATCTATAAGGAATGGAGTGACAAGGTGATGAGAAAAGAAAGAGAAAGGAAAGAAAGCGAAGAAAGAGAACACTGAAAGAAAAGAAAAGAGATGGAGAGAAAAGAAAACTCTGATAAAACTATTTCAGCCATAAAAATTGAATTTTGAACCAACAAGCATATGTGAGGATCGGAGTTGGCGAAGGGAAGAACCATGGCGTATCTTACTTCTTCGCGACCGTATTTACTGGAACATCATCGTCAAGCTTGCCTCTACCTCTATGAAGGGAAAAATCCCCAAAACACGAACTTTTTTCAAAAATATTTTGTACCTGCTGTAAATATTTCAAATTTTATTTGTCAAGATATTTTTAATTATTGAAAAAGTGTTTTTTCAGTTGTTTAATTTATTGTAAATATGAAAATTTTTTCCCGAGTCTAGATATTTTTTATTCATTACAGACATTTCATGTTCTTTTCCAGTTCTTTTTGTTGTCAATACTTCGTTCTTTTTGTTGTAAATATTAACTTTTTCGGTTCGGATTTTTTCAAGACCATTGTAAATACCATTTTCAATAAATTATTATTGGCGAAAAACCCAGTGTCTTGCTTTTTGGTGCGGTTGTGTCTTGTCTTAATGCTGCAAAGATGTTCTCGATCTGTTACCATGGTAACATGTTTTTTGTGTAACTTTATTTTTACCTCCTATTAGACCACAAACCAGACCATGTTCACATTTGAAAGGCTTTTCACCCGTATGTAATCGTTTATGATACCTGGCAGTATTGTAATGCGCGAAACGTCGATCACAGATATCGCACTTGAATGGTTTTTCTCCCGTGTGCAAACGGGTGTGAGTTTTCAGACCTCCCGCTTGGTTGAACGACCGTTTGCAAACTGTGCACGAGTATGGCCGTTCCCCTGTATGGATTCGCATGTGAATCTTAAGGGCTGACTGGCGGGAGTATATCTTTTGACAGAAATTACACCTATGAGATTTTGGTGATTTTTTCTGGTGCCTGACTGCATCTTTAAATTCCCTCGCTTCTTTTTGGTCTTGATAAGGTGCCTTCTCTTGGACACTAGGAACATGATTTATTTTTCTCGGTACTTCCTCGTAAACAGGGTTTTCCTCTTGAGGCACGTGTTTTGGCATCACTAACAGGTTAGCTGCGCGAGACATGTACTGAACATCTGGATACTGTGGGGTTGTTTCCCTGGTAACAGATGGAATAGGCGCCTGGCAGCCCATTCCTCGAGGAAGCTGTACGTTAGACACGTAATCTGACGTGTACTCCACAGGGTTAGTCTCAGGACGCATGGCTGTTTGAAGAAACGAATTGAACATCCCTGATTCGCTTGAAGGGCTCTGGCGCGGTGGACACTGCCAGTTCATCATGGGTGCAAATTCAGGCTCGAGAAACGGGGCAAACTGCGCGGCCACGTCGAGTGTAGATACAGGAAAGTAGGGAAAGAGATTAGGGTCTATTGCTCCAGCAGGCAATGGCGAAGAAAACCTGTCTTGTCTTCTTTGACCTATGGAGCTGAGAGTTTCGTTGTAATTTACACCATAGGTCGAAGTTGATCCATTGTGTGTTTCAAATTCAGGTAGCCCCAAAGCTTCATTGGGAGGCATTAGCAAGTCTCCGTGAGAAGCACTGTTCCAAATATCACAGTTTGGCAAGGTGCAATGGTTAAAGTCACAGGACATAGAAGCCGACGTTGTCTCTACTTGGTATTCCATTGGAGGACTTGGAGAAGGCCGGGAGTAATCTGTGAAAATTACAGTGGGATACTGCTTTGAACAAACCTATTAAAAAAAGGTAAGAATTAAGAAACAAGCAAATAAACAAAAAGGTTTCGCTATGGACGTTATTTCCACAATGCCTGGAACTATAAATGTCGTCGCGAGGCACGAAAAGACTTTAATTTATTTCTGCTTTCGCTGATTTGCGCTCCGTTTTAATTTTGAAGCGGAGAGGGTGTTGGAATCTGTCGGTTACACAATTAACAGTGTAAGCGTTGCAGCGCCACCAGTTTCGACGGTCTCATATTACAAACACGATTTCGTCCAAATTACTTTAAAAATGGAGTTTCAAGAGTTTGACATGTGGAGGGATTACCTCAGTCTAATCAACGTGATTCAAGACCATTCTAATCAACCTAACCGATCTAACCCACCGGCAACTAACCAATCTAACGAACTAACGAACGAACAGCGTACCCAGGCAAGACAGTTCCAAATGATGCTGTGGGAGTTCATTCAGGGCTCCCGCCGCAAGAATTGAAAGGTTAGCGCGTTCTGTGAAAACAGTTATTACGTATTGCTTACATGTTGACCACTTTTTTCGACAAACACGTAATAACATTTTAGTGATAATATTTATTAAATGGTGCAAAATAATTCAGAAACCAAACTGTGCATTTAGTTCGGCTCTTTTGGGTCTAGTTCATGCTCTTCGCCCGAGTTGTTATCCACGTGTACTTGCAGAGATCTTTTCAAGTTACTTTAACGGGGAGGGTGATTAGGTTCGCAGATCAACGGATTTGGCTCGAAAAACTGCTCGGATTTCGATATATTTTACGGATTGGCAGATTTTGAACATTAAGCGGATCACGGATTTCTTCAATATCTCAACAAGTCAAGTGTCCGTTTTGTTATAATTGGTTCTGGATGACAATATAAGTTTATAATAATCTTAAGAGTCAAGTTAGAGCTGAGTGTTGGTTTTTGTGTTTAATGAATGATCGAGCTATCTTTCCAATTAAATCTTTCGCGGTCCTTTATCGACTCGAGTACTTTGTGAGACGAGTGGATCTGAATGTCACTGAGAAGAGAAAATTTTAGTTGGGCTACCCACGAAAATGTAGTGACAAAGCATTTTTTATTGTTCTCGATTGTGATGTTATTCAGTTCAAAGTGGTTACTTCATAGTGTTCCTAGTGGGCTGAAAATGCCTACAGATGTGATTAGGAGATCGTTCACAAGTTGTGCCTTGAACGTTCCAGTTGACGGTTCACTCATATCACAAGCTAATTACTGCTATTTTTTTTGTTGTTATTATTTAGCTGCGAATGGATGTCTTGCAAGTGGTGTGCTTGTGTTTGGTTTTCCTTTGTTTTTTTGGCGTTTGCGCCCTTATTTTTTTTTCTTTATCGGATGTATAGTAAAGTAGTTGTTTTGAAGAGGCAGCTTCGGGAAGCGTTAGGGGAGCGGGACACGCTGTCTTGGCACCGCGACAGTCTGATACGGCAAAGGGATCGCGCGTATCGGCTGCGAGACTTTGCCGTATCGCGACTGAACCGTGCCGAGCAGCGGTATCGCACACTGGTGTGGGTTCTAAATGTGGAGCCTACTCCAGTAGAGAAGGAGGGTGGGGAAGATGAAGGGTTCGCTTCGTTGGAGGAATAGGCTTGCCTTACCTCTAGCGGGCATTTTATTCTAAGTGTCAGCCGTAGTGGCGGATCCAAAATGCCGTATAAAGCAAATTATAAAAAAATATATATACGTATATCAGAATAAAGAATTAATTAATAAAAATTCATCCCCTCAGCTTCATGACTGACACTTAGACTAAAGGATGCCCGAATGTCCAAATTTATTTATTTCTAAACATGTTTTGACAGTTTCCTAACCAAAAACCAAAAAGAGATTAAAATCTACAAAAAATAAAAGGCGTTTGGGCACTTCATCTTCCTCTCCCTCCCTTAATCCCCCTCCCTTTCTTTTCTCCCTTCCTTTTTTTTTTTTCGATTATTTTGACTTAATTCTTTGCTACTTGCTCATTTTGTTTGTTTATTTATTTATTTATTTATTTATTTATTTATATCTCTCTATTTTCTTATTTACTTACGTACGTATTTATTTATTTATTTTCTATGTCTTTCTTTCTTTCCCTCCTTTAATTTACTTTGTTTTATAAATTCAATTATTTTTATTTGTTCGTTTCTACATTACTACACTCACTAGCTTGTTCACATCATCTATTATTCTTTATTATTTATTTCTCTTCTTCTTCTGTTTGTTTCTTCCTGTCTTCCACTTCAAAACACTACTTTGCCTCTCCTTCAAAGAAACATTTATCTTTTTGCCGTTTCATTTAGGTTCATGAAAAATCAAAGAGACGGTAAAATGAAAAACAAAATGGTGAAAATTTTAAAGATAAAAACATGAAAGGTAAAACGAGAAACTAGAAAAGAAAAGAAAACTCTGTTGGATAACGATTTTAGCCATAGATTGTCTTTTAACTAAAACTGTATGGATAAGCAAAACGAGAACGAAACAAAGCACTTCCACTGCAGTACCATATGCAGACTTGACCTGAGAGGACACCCTACAAACAGACAAAGGGACAAAATATGCAGAAAGGTCGCCCTGAAGGACTCTGTCAATACAGTATAGAGGTACCATTGAATTGTGGACCAAGAAGCATCTATAAGGAATGGAGTGACAAGGTGATGAGAAAAGAAAGAGAAAGGAAAGAAAGCGAAGAAAGAGAACACTGAAAGAAAAGAAAAGAGATGGAGAGAAAAGAAAACTCTGATAAAACTATTTCAGCCATAAAAATTGAATTTTGAACCAACAAGCATATGTGAGGATTGGAGTTGGCGAAGGGAAGAACCATGGCGTATCTTACTTCTTCGCGACCGTATTTACTGGAACATCATCGTCAAGCTTGCCTCTACCTCTATGAAGGGAAAAATCCCCAAAACACGAACTTTTTTCAAAAATATTTTGTACCTGCTGTAAATATTTCAAATTTTATTTGTCAAGATATTTTTAATTATTGAAAAAGTGTTTTTTCAGTTGTTTAATTTATTGTAAATATGAAAATTTTTTCCCGAGTCTAGATATTTTTTATTCATTACAGACATTTCATGTTCTTTTCCAGTTCTTTTTGTTGTCAATACTTCGTTCTTTTTGTTGTAAATATTAACTTTTTCGGTTCGGATTTTTTCAAGACCATTGTAAATACCATTTTCAATAAATTATTATTGGCGAAAAACCCAGTGTCTTGCTTTTTGGTGCGGTTGTGTCTTGTCTTAATGCTGCAAAGATGTTCTCGATCTGTTACCATGGTAACATGTTTTTTGTGTAACTTTATTTTTACCTCCTATTAGACCACAAACCAGACCATGTTCACATTTGAAAGGCTTTTCACCCGTATGTAATCGTTTATGATACCTGGCAGTATTGTAATGCGCGAAACGTCGATCACAGATATCGCACTTGAATGGTTTTTCTCCCGTGTGCAAACGGGTGTGAGTTTTCAGACCTCCCGCTTGGTTGAACGACCGTTTGCAAACTGTGCACGAGTATGGCCGTTCCCCTGTATGGATTCGCATGTGAATCTTAAGGGCTGACTGGCGGGAGTATATCTTTTGACAGAAATTACACCTATGAGATTTTGGTGATTTTTTCTGGTGCCTGACTGCATCTTTAAATTCCCTCGCTTCTTTTTGGTCTTGATAAGGTGCCTTCTCTTGGACACTAGGAACATGATTTATTTTTCTCGGTACTTCCTCGTAAACAGGGTTTTCCTCTTGAGGCACGTGTTTTGGCATCACTAACAGGTTAGCTGCGCGAGACATGTACTGAACATCTGGATACTGTGGGGTTGTTTCCCTGGTAACAGATGGAATAGGCGCCTGGCAGCCCATTCCTCGAGGAAGCTGTACGTTAGACACGTAATCTGACGTGTACTCCACAGGGTTAGTCTCAGGACGCATGGCTGTTTGAAGAAACGAATTGAACATCCCTGATTCGCTTGAAGGGCTCTGGCGCGGTGGACACTGCCAGTTCATCATGGGTGCAAATTCAGGCTCGAGAAACGGGGCAAACTGCGCGGCCACGTCGAGTGTAGATACAGGAAAGTAGGGAAAGAGATTAGGGTCTATTGCTCCAGCAGGCAATGGCGAAGAAAACCTGTCTTGTCTTCTTTGACCTATGGAGCTGAGAGTTTCGTTGTAATTTACACCATAGGTCGAAGTTGATCCATTGTGTGTTTCAAATTCAGGTAGCCCCAAAGCTTCATTGGGAGGCATTAGCAAGTCTCCGTGAGAAGCACTGTTCCAAATATCACAGTTTGGCAAGGTGCAATGGTTAAAGTCACAGGACATAGAAGCCGACGTTGTCTCTACTTGGTATTCCATTGGAGGACTTGGAGAAGGCCGGGAGTAATCTGTGAAAATTACAGTGGGATACTGCTTTGAACAAACCTATTAAAAAAAGGTAAGAATTAAGAAACAAGCAAATAAACAAAAAGGTTTCGCTATGGACGTTATTTCCACAATGCCTGGAACTATAAATGTCGTCGCGAGGCACGAAAAGACTTTAATTTATTTCTGCTTTCGCTGATTTGCGCTCCGTTTTAATTTTGAAGCGGAGAGGGTGTTGGAATCTGTCGGTTACACAATTAACAGTGTAAGCGTTGCAGCGCCACCAGTTTCGACGGTCTCATATTACAAACACGATTTCGTCCAAATTACTTTAAAAATGGAGTTTCAAGAGTTTGACATGTGGAGGGATTACCTCAGTCTAATCAACGTGATTCAAGACCATTCTAATCAACCTAACCGATCTAACCCACCGGCAACTAACCAATCTAACGAACTAACGAACGAACAGCGTACCCAGGCAAGACAGTTCCAAATGATGCTGTGGGAGTTCATTCAGGGCTCCCGCCGCAAGAATTGAAAGGTTAGCGCGTTCTGTGAAAACAGTTATTACGTATTGCTTACATGTTGACCACTTTTTTCGACAAACACGTAATAACATTTTAGTGATAATATTTATTAAATGGTGCAAAATAATTCAGAAACCAAACTGTGCATTTAGTTCGGCTCTTTTGGGTCTAGTTCATGCTCTTCGCCCGAGTTGTTATCCACGTGTACTTGCAGAGATCTTTTCAAGTTACTTTAACGGGGAGGGTGATTAGGTTCGCAGATCAACGGATTTGGCTCGAAAAACTGCTCGGATTTCGATATATTTTACGGATTGGCAGATTTTGAACATTAAGCGGATCACGGATTTCTTCAATATCTCAACAAGTCAAGTGTCCGTTTTGTTATAATTGGTTCTGGATGACAATATAAGTTTATAATAATCTTAAGAGTCAAGTTAGAGCTGAGTGTTGGTTTTTGTGTTTAATGAATGATCGAGCTATCTTTCCAATTAAATCTTTCGCGGTCCTTTATCGACTCGAGTACTTTGTGAGACGAGTGGATCTGAATGTCACTGAGAAGAGAAAATTTTAGTTGGGCTACCCACGAAAATGTAGTGACAAAGCATTTTTTATTGTTCTCGATTGTGATGTTATTCAGTTCAAAGTGGTTACTTCATAGTGTTCCTAGTGGGCTGAAAATGCCTACAGATGTGATTAGGAGATCGTTCACAAGTTGTGCCTTGAACGTTCCAGTTGACGGTTCACTCATATCACAAGCTAATTACTGCTATTTTTTTTGTTGTTATTATTTAGCTGCGAATGGATGTCTTGCAAGTGGTGTGCTTGTGTTTGGTTTTCCTTTGTTTTTTTGGCGTTTGCGCCCTTATTTTTTTTTCTTTATCGGATGTATAGTAAAGTAGTTGTTTTGAAGAGGCAGCTTCGGGAAGCGTTAGGGGAGCGGGACACGCTGTCTTGGCACCGCGACAGTCTGATACGGCAAAGGGATCGCGCGTATCGGCTGCGAGACTTTGCCGTATCGCGACTGAACCGTGCCGAGCAGCGGTATCGCACACTGGTGTGGGTTCTAAATGTGGAGCCTACTCCAGTAGAGAAGGAGGGTGGGGAAGATGAAGGGTTCGCTTCGTTGGAGGAATAGGCTTGCCTTACCTCTAGCGGGCATTTTATTCTAAGTGTCAGCCGTAGTGGCGGATCCAAAATGCCGTATAAAGCAAATTATAAAAAAATATATATACGTATATCAGAATAAAGAATTAATTAATAAAAATTCATCCCCTCAGCTTCATGACTGACACTTAGACTAAAGGATGCCCGAATGTCCAAATTTATTTATTTCTAAACATGTTTTGACAGTTTCCTAACCAAAAACCAAAAAGAGATTAAAATCTACAAAAAATAAAAGGCGTTTGGGCACTTCATCTTCCTCTCCCTCCCTTAATCCCCCTCCCTTTCTTTTCTCCCTTCCTTTTTTTTTTTTCGATTATTTTGACTTAATTCTTTGCTACTTGCTCATTTTGTTTGTTTATTTATTTATTTATTTATTTATTTATTTATATCTCTCTATTTTCTTATTTACTTACGTACGTATTTATTTATTTATTTTCTATGTCTTTCTTTCTTTCCCTCCTTTAATTTACTTTGTTTTATAAATTCAATTATTTTTATTTGTTCGTTTCTACATTACTACACTCACTAGCTTGTTCACATCATCTATTATTCTTTATTATTTATTTCTCTTCTTCTTCTGTTTGTTTCTTCCTGTCTTCCACTTCAAAACACTACTTTGCCTCTCCTTCAAAGAAACATTTATCTTTTTGCCGTTTCATTTAGGTTCATGAAAAATCAAAGAGACGGTAAAATGAAAAACAAAATGGTGAAAATTTTAAAGATAAAAACATGAAAGGTAAAACGAGAAACTAGAAAAGAAAAGAAAACTCTGTTGGATAACGATTTTAGCCATAGATTGTCTTTTAACTAAAACTGTATGGATAAGCAAAACGAGAACGAAACAAAGCACTTCCACTGCAGTACCATATGCAGACTTGACCTGAGAGGACACCCTACAAACAGACAAAGGGACAAAATATGCAGAAAGGTCGCCCTGAAGGACTCTGTCAATACAGTATAGAGGTACCATTGAATTGTGGACCAAGAAGCATCTATAAGGAATGGAGTGACAAGGTGATGAGAAAAGAAAGAGAAAGGAAAGAAAGCGAAGAAAGAGAACACTGAAAGAAAAGAAAAGAGATGGAGAGAAAAGAAAACTCTGATAAAACTATTTCAGCCATAAAAATTGAATTTTGAACCAACAAGCATATGTGAGGATTGGAGTTGGCGAAGGGAAGAACCATGGCGTATCTTACTTCTTCGCGACCGTATTTACTGGAACATCATCGTCAAGCTTGCCTCTACCTCTATGAAGGGAAAAATCCCCAAAACACGAACTTTTTTCAAAAATATTTTGTACCTGCTGTAAATATTTCAAATTTTATTTGTCAAGATATTTTTAATTATTGAAAAAGTGTTTTTTCAGTTGTTTAATTTATTGTAAATATGAAAATTTTTTCCCGAGTCTAGATATTTTTTATTCATTACAGACATTTCATGTTCTTTTCCAGTTCTTTTTGTTGTCAATACTTCGTTCTTTTTGTTGTAAATATTAACTTTTTCGGTTCGGATTTTTTCAAGACCATTGTAAATACCATTTTCAATAAATTATTATTGGCGAAAAACCCAGTGTCTTGCTTTTTGGTGCGGTTGTGTCTTGTCTTAATGCTGCAAAGATGTTCTCGATCTGTTACCATGGTAACATGTTTTTTGTGTAACTTTATTTTTACCTCCTATTAGACCACACACCAGACCATGTTCACATTTGAAAGGCTTTTCACCCGTATGTAATCGTTTATGATACCTGGCAGTATTGTAATGCGCGAAACGTCGATCACAGATATCGCACTTGAATGGTTTTTCTCCCGTGTGCAAACGGGTGTGAGTTTTCAGACCTCCCGCTTGGTTGAACGACCGTTTGCAAACTGTGCACGAGTATGGCCGTTCCCCTGTATGGATTCGCATGTGAATCTTAAGGGCTGACTGGCGGGAGTATATCTTTTGACAGAAATTACACCTATGAGATTTTGGTGATTTTTTCTGGTGCCTGACTGCATCTTTAAATTCCCTCGCTTCTTTTTGGTCTTGATAAGGTGCCTTCTCTTGGACACTAGGAACATGATTTATTTTTCTCGGTACTTCCTCGTAAACAGGGTTTTCCTCTTGAGGCACGTGTTTTGGCATCACTAACAGGTTAGCTGCGCGAGACATGTACTGAACATCTGGATACTGTGGGGTTGTTTCCCTGGTAACAGATGGAATAGGCGCCTGGCAGCCCATTCCTCGAGGAAGCTGTACGTTAGACACGTAATCTGACGTGTACTCCACAGGGTTAGTCTCAGGACGCATGGCTGTTTGAAGAAACGAATTGAACATCCCTGATTCGCTTGAAGGGCTCTGGCGCGGTGGACACTGCCAGTTCATCATGGGTGCAAATTCAGGCTCGAGAAACGGGGCAAACTGCGCGGCCACGTCGAGTGTAGATACAGGAAAGTAGGGAAAGAGATTAGGGTCTATTGCTCCAGCAGGCAATGGCGAAGAAAACCTGTCTTGTCTTCTTTGACCTACGGAGCTGAGAGTTTCGTTGTAATTTACACCATAGGTCGAAGTTGATCCATTGTGTGTTTCAAATTCAGGTAGCCCCAAAGCTTCATTGGGAGGCATTAGCAAGTCTCTGTGAGAAGCACTGTTCCAAATATCACAGTTTGGCAAGGTGTAATGGTTAAAGTCACAGGACATAGAAGCCGACGTTGTCTCTACTTGGTATTCCATTGGAGGACTTGGAGAAGGCCGGGAGTAATCTGTGAAAATTACAGTGGGATACTGCTTTGAACAAACCTATTAAAAAAAGGTAAGAATTAAGAAACAAGCAAATAAACAAAAAGGTTTCGCTATGGACGTTATTTCCACAATGCCTGGAACTATAAATGTCGTCGCGAGGCACGAAAAGACTTTAATTTATTTCTGCTTTCGCTGATTTGCGCTCCGTTTTAATTTTGAAGCGGAGAGGGTGTTGGAATCTGTCGGTTACACAATTAACAGTGTAAGCGTTGCAGCGCCACCAGTTTCGACGGTCTCATATTACAAACACGATTTCGTCCAAATTACTTTAAAAATGGAGTTTCAAGAGTTTGACATGTGGAGGGATTACCTCAGTCTAATCAACGTGATTCAAGACCATTCTAATCAACCTAACCGATCTAACCCACCGGCAACTAACCAATCTAACGAACTAACGAACGAACAGCGTACCCAGGCAAGACAGTTCCAAATGATGCTGTGGGAGTTCATTCAGGGCTCCCGCCGCAAGAATTGAAAGGTAAGCGCGTTCTGTGAAAACAGTTATTACATATTGCTTACATGTTGACCACTTTTTTCGACAAACACGTAATAACATTTTAGTGATAATATTTATTAAATGGTGCAAAATAATTCAGAAACCAAACTGTGCATTTAGTTCGGCTCTTTTGGGTCTAGTTCATGCTCTTCGCCCGAGTTGTTATCCACGTGTACTTGCAGAGATCTTTTCAAGTTACTTTAACGGGGAGGGTGATTAGGTTCGCAGATCAACGGATTTGGCTCGAAAAACTGCTCGGATTTCGATATATTTTACGGATTGGCAGATTTTGAACATTAAGCGGATCACGGATTTCTTCAATATCTCAACAAGTCAAGTGTCCGTTTTGTTATAATTGGTTCTGGATGACAATATAAGTTTATAATAATCTTAAGAGTCAAGTTAGAGCTGAGTGTTGGTTTTTGTGTTTAATGAATGATCGAGCTATCTTTCCAATTAAATCTTTCGCGGTCCTTTATCGACTCGAGTACTTTGTGAGACGAGTGGATCTGAATGTCACTGAGAAGGGAAAATTTTAGTTGGGTTACCCACGAAAATGTAGTGACAAGGCATTTTTTATTGTTCTCGATTGTGATGTTATTCAGTTCAAAGTGGCTACTTCATAGTTTTCCTAGTGGGCTGAAAATGCCTACAGATGTGATTAGGAGATCGTTCACAAGTTGTGCCTTGAACGTTCCAGTTGACGGTTCACTCATATCACAAACTAATTACTGCTATTTCTTTTGTTGTTATCATTTAGCTGCGAATGGATGTCTTGCAAGTGGTGTGCTTGTGTTTGGTTTTCCTTTATCGGATGTATAGTAAAGTAGTTGTTTTGAAGAGGCAGCTTCGGGAAGCCTTAAGGGAGAGGGACACGCTGTCTCGGCACCGGGACAGTCTGATACGGCAAAGGGATCGCGCGTATCGGCTGCGAGACTTTGCCGTATCGCGACTGAAGTGTGCCGAGCAGCGGTACCGCACACTGGTGTGGGTTCTAAATGTGGAGCCTACTCCAGTAGAGAAGGAGGGTGGGGAAGATGAAGGGTTCGCTTCGTTGGAGGAATAGGCTTGCCTTACCTCTAGCGGGCATTTTATTCTAAGTGTCAACCGTAGTGGCGGATCCAAAATGCCGTATAAAGCAAATTATAAAAAAATATATATATACGTATATCAGAATAAAGAATTAATTTCTGATAAAATTCATCCCCTCAGCTTCATGACTGACACTTAGACTAAAGGATGCCCGAATGTCCAAATTTATTTATTTCTAAACATTTTTTGACAGTTTCCTAACCAAAAACCAAAAAGAGATTAAAATCTACAAAAAATAAAAGGCGTTTGGGCACTTCATCTTCCTCTCCCTCCCTTAATCCCCCTCCCTTTCTTTTCTCCCTTCCTTTTTTTTTTCGATTATTTTGACTTAATTCTTTGCTACTTGCTCATTTTGTTTGTTTATTTATTTATTTATTTATTTATTTATATCTCTCTATTTTCTTATTTACTTACGTACGTATTTATTTATTTTCTATGTCTTTCTTTCTTTCCCTCCTTTAATTTACTTTGTTTTATAAATTCAATTATTTTTATTTGTTCGTTTCTACATTACTACACTCACTAGCTTGTTCACATCATCTATTATTCTTTATTATTTATTTCTCTTCTTCTTCTGTTTGTTTCTTCCTGTCTTCCACTTCAAAACACTACTTTGCCTCTCCTTCAAAGAAACATTTATCTTTTTGCCGTTTCATTTAGGTTCATGAAAAATCAAAGAGACGGTAAAATGAAAAACAAAATGGTGAAAATTTTAAAGATAAAAACATGAAAAGTAAAACGAGAAACTAGAAAAGAAAAGAAAACTCTGTTGGATAACGATTTTAGCCATAGATTGTCTTTTAACTAAAACTGTATGGATAAGCAAAACGAGAACGAAACAAAGCACTTCCACTGCAGTACCATATGCAGACTTGACCTGAGAGGACACCCTACAAACAGACAAAGGGACAAAATATGCAGAAAGGTCGCCCTGAAGGACTCTGTCAATACAGTATAGAGGTACCATTGAATTGTGGACCAAGAAGCATCTATAAGGAATGGAGTGACAAGGTGATGAGAAAAGAAAGAGAAAGGAAAGAAAGCGAAGAAAGAGAACACTGAAAGAAAAGAAAAGAGATGGAGAGAAAAGAAAACTCTGATAAAACTATTTCAGCCATAAAAATTGAATTTTGAACCAACAAGCATATGTGAGGATCGGAGTTGGCGAAGGGAAGAACCATGGCGTATCTTACTTCTTCGCGACCGTATTTACTGGAACATCATCGTCAAGCTTGCCTCTACCTCTATGAAGGGAAAAATCCCCAAAACACAAACTTTTTTCAAAAATATTTTGTACCTGCTGTAAATATTTCAAATTTTATTTGTCAAGATATTTTTAATTATTGAAAAAGTGTTTTTTCAGTTGTTTAATTTATTGTAAATATGAAAATTTTTTCCCGAGTCTAGATATTTTTTATTCATTACAGACATTTCATGTTCTTTTCCAGTTCTTTTTGTTGTCAATACTTCGTTCTTTTTGTTGTAAATATTAACTTTTTCGGTTCGGATTTTTTCAAGACCATTGTAAATACCATTTTCAATAAATTATTATTGGCGAAAAACCCAGTGTCTTGCTTTTTGGTGCGGTTGTGTCTTGTCTTAATGCTGCAAAGATGTTCTCGATCTGTTACCATGGTAACATGTTTTTTGTGTAACTTTATTTTTACCTCCTATTAGACCACACACCAGACCATGTTCACATTTGAAAGGCTTTTCACCCGTATGTAATCGTTTATGATACCTGGCAGTATTGTAATGCGCGAAACGTCGATCACAGATATCGCACTTGAATGGTTTTTCTCCCGTGTGCAAACGGGTGTGAGTTTTCAGACCTCCCGCTTGGTTGAACGACCGTTTGCAAACTGTGCACGAGTATGGCCGTTCCCCTGTATGGATTCGCATGTGAATCTTAAGGGCTGACTGGCGGGAGTATATCTTTTGACAGAAATTACACCTATGAGATTTTGGTGATTTTTTCTGGTGCCTGACTGCATCTTTAAATTCCCTCGCTTCTTTTTGGTCTTGATAAGGTGCCTTCTCTTGGACACTAGGAACATGATTTATTTTTCTCGGTACTTCCTCGTAAACAGGGTTTTCCTCTTGAGGCACGTGTTTTGGCATCACTAACAGGTTAGCTGCGCGAGACATGTACTGAACATCTGGATACTGTGGGGTTGTTTCCCTGGTAACAGATGGAATAGGCGCCTGGCAGCCCATTCCTCGAGGAAGCTGTACGTTAGACACGTAATCTGACGTGTACTCCACAGGGTTAGTCTCAGGACGCATGGCTGTTTGAAGAAACGAATTGAACATCCCTGATTCGCTTGAAGGGCTCTGGCGCGGTGGACACTGCCAGTTCATCATGGGTGCAAATTCAGGCTCGAGAAACGGGGCAAACTGCGCGGCCACGTCGAGTGTAGATACAGGAAAGTAGGGAAAGAGATTAGGGTCTATTGCTCCAGCAGGCAATGGCGAAGAAAACCTGTCTTGTCTTCTTTGACCTACGGAGCTGAGAGTTTCGTTGTAATTTACACCATAGGTCGAAGTTGATCCATTGTGTGTTTCAAATTCAGGTAGCCCCAAAGCTTCATTGGGAGGCATTAGCAAGTCCCTGTGAGAAGCACTGTTCCAAATATCACAGTTTGGCAAGGTGCAATGGTTAAAGTCACAGGACATAGAAGCCGACGTTGTCTCTACTTGGTATTCCATTGGAGGACTTGGAGAAGGCCGGGAGTAATCTGTGAAAATTACAGTGGGATACTGCTTTGAACAAACCTATTAAAAAAAGGTAAGAATTAAGAAACAAGCAAATAAACAAAAAGGTTTCGCTATGGACGTTATTTCCACAATGCCTGGAACTATAAATGTCGTCGCGAGGCACGAAAAGACTTTAATTTATTTCTGCTTTCGCTGATTTGCGCTCCGTTTTAATTTTGAAGCGGAGAGGGTGTTGGAATCTGTTGGTTACACAATTAACAGTGTAAGCGTTGCAGCGCCACCAGTTTCGACGGTCTCATATTACAAACACGATTTCGTCCAAATTACTTTAAAAATGGAGTTTCAAGAGTTTGACATGTGGAGGGATTACCTCAGTCTAATCAACGTGATTCAAGACCATTCTAATCAACCTAACCGATCTAACCCACCGGCAACTAACCAATCTAACGAACTAACGAACGAACAGCGTACCCAGGCAAGACAGTTCCAAATGATGCTGTGGGAGTTCATTCAGGGCTCCCGCCGCAAGAATTGAAAGGTAAGCGCGTTCTGTGAAAACAGTTATTACATATTGCTTACATGTTGACCACTTTTTTCGACAAACACGTAATAACATTTTAGTGATAATATTTATTAAATGGTGCAAAATAATTCAGAAACCAAACTGTGCATTTAGTTCGGCTCTTTTGGGTCTAGTTCATGCTCTTCGCCCGAGTTGTTATCCACGTGTACTTGCAGAGATCTTTTCAAGTTACTTTAACGGGGAGGGTGATTAGGTTCGCAGATCAACGGATTTGGCTCGAAAAACTGCTCGGATTTCGATATATTTTACGGATTGGCAGATTTTGAACATTAAGCGGATCACGGATTTCTTCAATATCTCAACAAGTCAAGTGTCCGTTTTGTTATAATTGGTTCTGGATGACAATACAAGTTTATAATAGTCTTAAGAGTCAAGTTAGAGCTGAGTGTTGGTTTTTGTGTTTAATGAATGATCGAGCTATCTTTCCAATTAAATCTTTCGCGGTCCTTTATCGACTCGAGTACTTTGTGAGACGAGTGGATCTGAATGTCACTGAGAAGAGAAAATTTTAGTTGGGCTACCCACGAAAATGTAGTGACAAAGCATTTTTTATTGTTCTCGATTGTGATGTTATTCAGTTCAAAGTGGTTACTTCATAGTTTTCCTAGTGGGCTGAAAATGCCTACAGATGTGATTAGGAGATCGTTCACAAGTTGTGCCTTGAACGTTCCAGTTGACGGTTCACTCATATCACAAACTAATTACTGCTATTTCTTTTGTTGTTATTATTTAGCTGCGAATGGATGTCTTGCAAGTGGTGTGCTTGTGTTTGGTTTTCCTTTGTTTTTTTGGCGTTTGCGCCCTTATTTTTTTTTCTTTATCGGATGTATAGTAAAGTCGTTGTTTTGAAGAGGCAGCTTCGGGAAGCGTTAGGGGAGCGGGACACGCTGTCTTGGCACCGCGACAGTCTGATACGGCAAAGGGATCGCGCGTATCGGCTGCGAGACTTTGCCGTATCGCGACTGAACCGTGCCGAGCAGCGGTATCGCACACTGGTGTGGGTTCTAAATGTGGAGCCTACTCCAGTAGAGAAGGAGGGTGGGGAAGATGAAGGGTTCGCTTCGTTGGAGGAATAGGCTTGCCTTACCTCTAGCGGGCATTTTATTCTAAGTGTCAGCCGTAGTGGCGGATCCAAAATGCCGTATAAAGCAAATTATAAAAAAATATATATACGTATATCAGAATAAAGAATTAATTTCTGATAAAATTCATCCCCTCAGCTTCATGACTGACACTTAGACTAAAGGATGCCCGAATGTCCAAATTTATTTATTTCTAAACATTTTTTGACAGTTTCCTAACCAAAAACCAAAAAGAGATTAAAATCTACAAAAAATAAAAGGCGTTTGGGCACTTCATCTTCCTCTCCCTCCCTTAATCCCCCTCCCTTTCTTTTCTCCCTTCCTTTTTTTTTTCGATTATTTTGACTTAATTCTTTGCTACTTGCTCATTTTGTTTGTTTATTTATTTATTTATTTATTTATTTATTTATTTATATCTCTCTATTTTCTTATTTACTTACGTACGTATTTATTTATTTATTTTCTATGTCTTTCTTTCTTTCCCTCCTTTAATTTACTTTGTTTTATAAATTCAATTATTTTTATTTGTTCGTTTCTACATTACTACACTCACTAGCTTGTTCCCATCATCTATTATTCTTTATTATTTATTTCTCTTCTTCTTCTGTTTGTTTCTTCGTGTCTTCCACTTCAAAACACTACTTTGCCTCTCCTTCAAAGAAACATTTATCTTTTTGCCGTTTCATTTAGGTTCATGAAAACTCAAAGAGACGGTAAAATGAAAAACAAAATGGTGAAAAGTTTAAAGATAAAAACATGAAAAGTAAAACGAGAAACTAGAAAAGAAAGGAAAACTCTGTTGGATAACGATTTTAGCCATAGATTGTCTTTTAACTAAAACTGTATAGATAAGCAAAACGAGAACCAAACAAAGCACTTCCACTGCAGTACCATATCCAGACTTGACCTGAGAGGACACCCTACAAACAGACAAAGGGACAAAATATGCAGAAAGGTCGCCCTGAAGGACTCTGTCAATACAGTATAGAGGTACCATTGAATTGTGGACCAAGAAGCATCTATAAGGAATGGAGTGACAAGGTGATGAGAAAAGAAAGAGAAAGGAAAGAAAGCGAAGAAAGAGAACACTGAAAAAACAGAAAAGAGATGGAGAGAAAAGAAAACTCTGATAAAACTATTTCAGCCATAAAAATTGAACTTTGAACCAACAAGCATATGTGAGGATTGGAGTTGGCGAAGGGAAGAACCATGGCGTATCTTACTTCTTCGTGACCGTATTTACTGGAACATCATCGTCAAGCTTGCCTCTACCTCTATGAAGGGAAAAATCCCCAAAACACGAACTTTTTTCAAAAATATTTTGTACCTGCTGTAAATATTTCAAATTTTATTTGTCAAGATATTTTTAATTATTGAAAAAGTGTTTTTTCAGTTGTTTAATTTATTGTAAATATGAAAATTTTTTCCCGAGTCTAGATATTTTTTATTCATTACAGACATTTCATGTTCTTTTCCAGTTCTTTTTGTTGTCAATACTTCGTTCTTTTTGTTGTAAATATTAACTTTTTCGGTTCGGATTTTTTCAAGACCATTGTAAATACCATTTTCAATAAATTATTATTGGCGAAAAACCCAGTGTCTTGCTTTTTGGTGCGGTTGTGTCTTGTCTTAATGCTGCAAAGATGTTCTCGATCTGTTACCATGGTAACATGTTTTTTGTGTAACTTTATTTTTACCTCCTATTAGACCACACACCAGACCATGTTCACATTTGAAAGGCTTTTCACCCGTATGTAATCGTTTATGATACCTGGCAGTATTGTAATGCGCGAAACGTCGATCACAGATATCGCACTTGAATGGTTTTTCTCCCGTGTGCAAACGGGTGTGAGTTTTCAGACCTCCCGCTTGGTTGAACGACCGTTTGCAAACTGTGCACGAGTATGGCCGTTCCCCTGTATGGATTCGCATGTGAATCTTAAGGGCTGACTGGCGGGAGTATATCTTTTGACAGAAATTACACCTATGAGATTTTGGTGATTTTTTCTGGTGCCTGACTGCATCTTTAAATTCCCTCGCTTCTTTTTGGTCTTGATAAGGTGCCTTCTCTTGGACACTAGGAACATGATTTATTTTTCTCGGTACTTCCTCGTAAACAGGGTTTTCCTCTTGAGGCACGTGTTTTGGCATCACTAACAGGTTAGCTGCGCGAGACATGTACTGAACATCTGGATACTGTGGGGTTGTTTCCCTGGTAACAGATGGAATAGGCGCCTGGCAGCCCATTCCTCGAGGAAGCTGTACGTTAGACACGTAATCTGACGTGTACTCCACAGGGTTAGTCTCAGGACGCATGGCTGTTTGAAGAAACGAATTGAACATCCCTGATTCGCTTGAAGGGCTCTGGCGCGGTGGACACTGCCAGTTCATCATGGGTGCAAATTCAGGCTCGAGAAACGGGGCAAACTGCGCGGCCACGTCGAGTGTAGATACAGGAAAGTAGGGAAAGAGATTAGGGTCTATTGCTCCAGCAGGCAATGGCGAAGAAAACCTGTCTTGTCTTCTTTGACCTACGGAGCTGAGAGTTTCGTTGTAATTTACACCATAGGTCGAAGTTGATCCATTGTGTGTTTCAAATTCAGGTAGCCCCAAAGCTTCATTGGGAGGCATTAGCAAGTCTCTGTGAGAAGCACTGTTCCAAATATCACAGTTTGGCAAGGTGTAATGGTTAAAGTCACAGGACATAGAAGCCGACGTTGTCTCTACTTGGTATTCCATTGGAGGACTTGGAGAAGGCCGGGAGTAATCTGTGAAAATTACAGTGGGATACTGCTTTGAACAAACCTATTAAAAAAAGGTAAGAATTAAGAAACAAGCAAATAAACAAAAAGGTTTCGCTATGGACGTTATTTCCACAATGCCTGGAACTATAAATGTCGTCGCGAGGCACGAAAAGACTTTAATTTATTTCTGCTTTCGCTGATTTGCGCTCCGTTTTAATTTTGAAGCGGAGAGGGTGTTGGAATCTGTCGGTTACACAATTAACAGTGTAAGCGTTGCAGCGCCACCAGTTTCGACGGTCTCATATTACAAACACGATTTCGTCCAAATTACTTTAAAAATGGAGTTTCAAGAGTTTGACATGTGGAGGGATTACCTCAGTCTAATCAACGTGATTCAAGACCATTCTAATCAACCTAACCGATCTAACCCACCGGCAACTAACCAATCTAACGAACTAACGAACGAACAGCGTACCCAGGCAAGACAGTTCCAAATGATGCTGTGGGAGTTCATTCAGGGCTCCCGCCGCAAGAATTGAAAGGTAAGCGCGTTCTGTGAAAACAGTTATTACATATTGCTTACATGTTGACCACTTTTTTCGACAAACACGTAATAACATTTTAGTGATAATATTTATTAAATGGTGCAAAATAATTCAGAAACCAAACTGTGCATTTAGTTCGGCTCTTTTGGGTCTAGTTCATGCTCTTCGCCCGAGTTGTTATCCACGTGTACTTGCAGAGATCTTTTCAAGTTACTTTAACGGGGAGGGTGATTAGGTTCGCAGATCAACGGATTTGGCTCGAAAAACTGCTCGGATTTCGATATATTTTACGGATTGGCAGATTTTGAACATTAAGCGGATCACGGATTTCTTCAATATCTCAACAAGTCAAGTGTCCGTTTTGTTATAATTGGTTCTGGATGACAATATAAGTTTATAATAATCTTAAGAGTCAAGTTAGAGCTGAGTGTTGGTTTTTGTGTTTAATGAATGATCGAGCTATCTTTCCAATTAAATCTTTCGCGGTCCTTTATCGACTCGAGTACTTTGTGAGACGAGTGGATCTGAATGTCACTGAGAAGGGAAAATTTTAGTTGGGTTACCCACGAAAATGTAGTGACAAGGCATTTTTTATTGTTCTCGATTGTGATGTTATTCAGTTCAAAGTGGCTACTTCATAGTTTTCCTAGTGGGCTGAAAATGCCTACAGATGTGATTAGGAGATCGTTCACAAGTTGTGCCTTGAACGTTCCAGTTGACGGTTCACTCATATCACAAACTAATTACTGCTATTTCTTTTGTTGTTATCATTTAGCTGCGAATGGATGTCTTGCAAGTGGTGTGCTTGTGTTTGGTTTTCCTTTATCGGATGTATAGTAAAGTAGTTGTTTTGAAGAGGCAGCTTCGGGAAGCCTTAAGGGAGAGGGACACGCTGTCTCGGCACCGGGACAGTCTGATACGGCAAAGGGATCGCGCGTATCGGCTGCGAGACTTTGCCGTATCGCGACTGAAGTGTGCCGAGCAGCGGTACCGCACACTGGTGTGGGTTCTAAATGTGGAGCCTACTCCAGTAGAGAAGGAGGGTGGGGAAGATGAAGGGTTCGCTTCGTTGGAGGAATAGGCTTGCCTTACCTCTAGCGGGCATTTTATTCTAAGTGTCAACCGTAGTGGCGGATCCAAAATGCCGTATAAAGCAAATTATAAAAAAATATATATATACGTATATCAGAATAAAGAATTAATTTCTGATAAAATTCATCCCCTCAGCTTCATGACTGACACTTAGACTAAAGGATGCCCGAATGTCCAAATTTATTTATTTCTAAACATTTTTTGACAGTTTCCTAACCAAAAACCAAAAAGAGATTAAAATCTACAAAAAATAAAAGGCGTTTGGGCACTTCATCTTCCTCTCCCTCCCTTAATCCCCCTCCCTTTCTTTTCTCCCTTCCTTTTTTTTTTCGATTATTTTGACTTAATTCTTTGCTACTTGCTCATTTTGTTTGTTTATTTATTTATTTATTTATTTATTTATATCTCTCTATTTTCTTATTTACTTACGTACGTATTTATTTATTTTCTATGTCTTTCTTTCTTTCCCTCCTTTAATTTACTTTGTTTTATAAATTCAATTATTTTTATTTGTTCGTTTCTACATTACTACACTCACTAGCTTGTTCACATCATCTATTATTCTTTATTATTTATTTCTCTTCTTCTTCTGTTTGTTTCTTCCTGTCTTCCACTTCAAAACACTACTTTGCCTCTCCTTCAAAGAAACATTTATCTTTTTGCCGTTTCATTTAGGTTCATGAAAAATCAAAGAGACGGTAAAATGAAAAACAAAATGGTGAAAATTTTAAAGATAAAAACATGAAAAGTAAAACGAGAAACTAGAAAAGAAAAGAAAACTCTGTTGGATAACGATTTTAGCCATAGATTGTCTTTTAACTAAAACTGTATGGATAAGCAAAACGAGAACGAAACAAAGCACTTCCACTGCAGTACCATATGCAGACTTGACCTGAGAGGACACCCTACAAACAGACAAAGGGACAAAATATGCAGAAAGGTCGCCCTGAAGGACTCTGTCAATACAGTATAGAGGTACCATTGAATTGTGGACCAAGAAGCATCTATAAGGAATGGAGTGACAAGGTGATGAGAAAAGAAAGAGAAAGGAAAGAAAGCGAAGAAAGAGAACACTGAAAGAAAAGAAAAGAGATGGAGAGAAAAGAAAACTCTGATAAAACTATTTCAGCCATAAAAATTGAATTTTGAACCAACAAGCATATGTGAGGATCGGAGTTGGCGAAGGGAAGAACCATGGCGTATCTTACTTCTTCGCGACCGTATTTACTGGAACATCATCGTCAAGCTTGCCTCTACCTCTATGAAGGGAAAAATCCCCAAAACACAAACTTTTTTCAAAAATATTTTGTACCTGCTGTAAATATTTCAAATTTTATTTGTCAAGATATTTTTAATTATTGAAAAAGTGTTTTTTCAGTTGTTTAATTTATTGTAAATATGAAAATTTTTTCCCGAGTCTAGATATTTTTTATTCATTACAGACATTTCATGTTCTTTTCCAGTTCTTTTTGTTGTCAATACTTCGTTCTTTTTGTTGTAAATATTAACTTTTTCGGTTCGGATTTTTTCAAGACCATTGTAAATACCATTTTCAATAAATTATTATTGGCGAAAAACCCAGTGTCTTGCTTTTTGGTGCGGTTGTGTCTTGTCTTAATGCTGCAAAGATGTTCTCGATCTGTTACCATGGTAACATGTTTTTTGTGTAACTTTATTTTTACCTCCTATTAGACCACACACCAGACCATGTTCACATTTGAAAGGCTTTTCACCCGTATGTAATCGTTTATGATACCTGGCAGTATTGTAATGCGCGAAACGTCGATCACAGATATCGCACTTGAATGGTTTTTCTCCCGTGTGCAAACGGGTGTGAGTTTTCAGACCTCCCGCTTGGTTGAACGACCGTTTGCAAACTGTGCACGAGTATGGCCGTTCCCCTGTATGGATTCGCATGTGAATCTTAAGGGCTGACTGGCGGGAGTATATCTTTTGACAGAAATTACACCTATGAGATTTTGGTGATTTTTTCTGGTGCCTGACTGCATCTTTAAATTCCCTCGCTTCTTTTTGGTCTTGATAAGGTGCCTTCTCTTGGACACTAGGAACATGATTTATTTTTCTCGGTACTTCCTCGTAAACAGGGTTTTCCTCTTGAGGCACGTGTTTTGGCATCACTAACAGGTTAGCTGCGCGAGACATGTACTGAACATCTGGATACTGTGGGGTTGTTTCCCTGGTAACAGATGGAATAGGCGCCTGGCAGCCCATTCCTCGAGGAAGCTGTACGTTAGACACGTAATCTGACGTGTACTCCACAGGGTTAGTCTCAGGACGCATGGCTGTTTGAAGAAACGAATTGAACATCCCTGATTCGCTTGAAGGGCTCTGGCGCGGTGGACACTGCCAGTTCATCATGGGTGCAAATTCAGGCTCGAGAAACGGGGCAAACTGCGCGGCCACGTCGAGTGTAGATACAGGAAAGTAGGGAAAGAGATTAGGGTCTATTGCTCCAGCAGGCAATGGCGAAGAAAACCTGTCTTGTCTTCTTTGACCTACGGAGCTGAGAGTTTCGTTGTAATTTACACCATAGGTCGAAGTTGATCCATTGTGTGTTTCAAATTCAGGTAGCCCCAAAGCTTCATTGGGAGGCATTAGCAAGTCCCTGTGAGAAGCACTGTTCCAAATATCACAGTTTGGCAAGGTGCAATGGTTAAAGTCACAGGACATAGAAGCCGACGTTGTCTCTACTTGGTATTCCATTGGAGGACTTGGAGAAGGCCGGGAGTAATCTGTGAAAATTACAGTGGGATACTGCTTTGAACAAACCTATTAAAAAAAGGTAAGAATTAAGAAACAAGCAAATAAACAAAAAGGTTTCGCTATGGACGTTATTTCCACAATGCCTGGAACTATAAATGTCGTCGCGAGGCACGAAAAGACTTTAATTTATTTCTGCTTTCGCTGATTTGCGCTCCGTTTTAATTTTGAAGCGGAGAGGGTGTTGGAATCTGTTGGTTACACAATTAACAGTGTAAGCGTTGCAGCGCCACCAGTTTCGACGGTCTCATATTACAAACACGATTTCGTCCAAATTACTTTAAAAATGGAGTTTCAAGAGTTTGACATGTGGAGGGATTACCTCAGTCTAATCAACGTGATTCAAGACCATTCTAATCAACCTAACCGATCTAACCCACCGGCAACTAACCAATCTAACGAACTAACGAACGAACAGCGTACCCAGGCAAGACAGTTCCAAATGATGCTGTGGGAGTTCATTCAGGGCTCCCGCCGCAAGAATTGAAAGGTAAGCGCGTTCTGTGAAAACAGTTATTACATATTGCTTACATGTTGACCACTTTTTTCGACAAACACGTAATAACATTTTAGTGATAATATTTATTAAATGGTGCAAAATAATTCAGAAACCAAACTGTGCATTTAGTTCGGCTCTTTTGGGTCTAGTTCATGCTCTTCGCCCGAGTTGTTATCCACGTGTACTTGCAGAGATCTTTTCAAGTTACTTTAACGGGGAGGGTGATTAGGTTCGCAGATCAACGGATTTGGCTCGAAAAACTGCTCGGATTTCGATATATTTTACGGATTGGCAGATTTTGAACATTAAGCGGATCACGGATTTCTTCAATATCTCAACAAGTCAAGTGTCCGTTTTGTTATAATTGGTTCTGGATGACAATACAAGTTTATAATAGTCTTAAGAGTCAAGTTAGAGCTGAGTGTTGGTTTTTGTGTTTAATGAATGATCGAGCTATCTTTCCAATTAAATCTTTCGCGGTCCTTTATCGACTCGAGTACTTTGTGAGACGAGTGGATCTGAATGTCACTGAGAAGAGAAAATTTTAGTTGGGCTACCCACGAAAATGTAGTGACAAAGCATTTTTTATTGTTCTCGATTGTGATGTTATTCAGTTCAAAGTGGTTACTTCATAGTTTTCCTAGTGGGCTGAAAATGCCTACAGATGTGATTAGGAGATCGTTCACAAGTTGTGCCTTGAACGTTCCAGTTGACGGTTCACTCATATCACAAACTAATTACTGCTATTTCTTTTGTTGTTATTATTTAGCTGCGAATGGATGTCTTGCAAGTGGTGTGCTTGTGTTTGGTTTTCCTTTGTTTTTTTGGCGTTTGCGCCCTTATTTTTTTTTCTTTATCGGATGTATAGTAAAGTCGTTGTTTTGAAGAGGCAGCTTCGGGAAGCGTTAGGGGAGCGGGACACGCTGTCTTGGCACCGCGACAGTCTGATACGGCAAAGGGATCGCGCGTATCGGCTGCGAGACTTTGCCGTATCGCGACTGAACCGTGCCGAGCAGCGGTATCGCACACTGGTGTGGGTTCTAAATGTGGAGCCTACTCCAGTAGAGAAGGAGGGTGGGGAAGATGAAGGGTTCGCTTCGTTGGAGGAATAGGCTTGCCTTACCTCTAGCGGGCATTTTATTCTAAGTGTCAGCCGTAGTGGCGGATCCAAAATGCCGTATAAAGCAAATTATAAAAAAATATATATACGTATATCAGAATAAAGAATTAATTTCTGATAAAATTCATCCCCTCAGCTTCATGACTGACACTTAGACTAAAGGATGCCCGAATGTCCAAATTTATTTATTTCTAAACATTTTTTGACAGTTTCCTAACCAAAAACCAAAAAGAGATTAAAATCTACAAAAAATAAAAGGCGTTTGGGCACTTCATCTTCCTCTCCCTCCCTTAATCCCCCTCCCTTTCTTTTCTCCCTTCCTTTTTTTTTTCGATTATTTTGACTTAATTCTTTGCTACTTGCTCATTTTGTTTGTTTATTTATTTATTTATTTATTTATTTATTTATTTATATCTCTCTATTTTCTTATTTACTTACGTACGTATTTATTTATTTATTTTCTATGTCTTTCTTTCTTTCCCTCCTTTAATTTACTTTGTTTTATAAATTCAATTATTTTTATTTGTTCGTTTCTACATTACTACACTCACTAGCTTGTTCCCATCATCTATTATTCTTTATTATTTATTTCTCTTCTTCTTCTGTTTGTTTCTTCGTGTCTTCCACTTCAAAACACTACTTTGCCTCTCCTTCAAAGAAACATTTATCTTTTTGCCGTTTCATTTAGGTTCATGAAAACTCAAAGAGACGGTAAAATGAAAAACAAAATGGTGAAAAGTTTAAAGATAAAAACATGAAAAGTAAAACGAGAAACTAGAAAAGAAAGGAAAACTCTGTTGGATAACGATTTTAGCCATAGATTGTCTTTTAACTAAAACTGTATAGATAAGCAAAACGAGAACCAAACAAAGCACTTCCACTGCAGTACCATATCCAGACTTGACCTGAGAGGACACCCTACAAACAGACAAAGGGACAAAATATGCAGAAAGGTCGCCCTGAAGGACTCTGTCAATACAGTATAGAGGTACCATTGAATTGTGGACCAAGAAGCATCTATAAGGAATGGAGTGACAAGGTGATGAGAAAAGAAAGAGAAAGGAAAGAAAGCGAAGAAAGAGAACACTGAAAAAACAGAAAAGAGATGGAGAGAAAAGAAAACTCTGATAAAACTATTTCAGCCATAAAAATTGAACTTTGAACCAACAAGCATATGTGAGGATTGGAGTTGGCGAAGGGAAGAACCATGGCGTATCTTACTTCTTCGTGACCGTATTTACTGGAACATCATCGTCAAGCTTGCCTCTACCTCTATGAAGGGAAAAATCCCCAAAACACGAACTTTTTTCAAAAATATTTTGTACCTGCTGTAAATATTTCAAATTTTATTTGTCAAGATATTTTTAATTATTGAAAAAGTGTTTTTTCAGTTGTTTAATTTATTGTAAATATGAAAATTTTTTCCCGAGTCTAGATATTTTTTATTCATTACAGACATTTCATGTTCTTTTCCAGTTCTTTTTGTTGTCAATACTTCGTTCTTTTTGTTGTAAATATTAACTTTTTCGGTTCGGATTTTTTCAAGACCATTGTAAATACCATTTTCAATAAATTATTATTGGCGAAAAACCCAGTGTCTTGCTTTTTGGTGCGGTTGTGTCTTGTCTTAATGCTGCAAAGATGTTCTCGATCTGTTACCATGGTAACATGTTTTTTGTGTAACTTTATTTTTACCTCCTATTAGACCACACACCAGACCATGTTCACATTTGAAAGGCTTTTCACCCGTATGTAATCGTTTATGATACCTGGCAGTATTGTAATGCGCGAAACGTCGATCACAGATATCGCACTTGAATGGTTTTTCTCCCGTGTGCAAACGGGTGTGAGTTTTCAGACCTCCCGCTTGGTTGAACGACCGTTTGCAAACTGTGCACGAGTATGGCCGTTCCCCTGTATGGATTCGCATGTGAATCTTAAGGGCTGACTGGCGGGAGTATATCTTTTGACAGAAATTACACCTATGAGATTTTGGTGATTTTTTCTGGTGCCTGACTGCATCTTTAAATTCCCTCGCTTCTTTTTGGTCTTGATAAGGTGCCTTCTCTTGGACACTAGGAACATGATTTATTTTTCTCGGTACTTCCTCGTAAACAGGGTTTTCCTCTTGAGGCACGTGTTTTGGCATCACTAACAGGTTAGCTGCGCGAGACATGTACTGAACATCTGGATACTGTGGGGTTGTTTCCCTGGTAACAGATGGAATAGGCGCCTGGCAGCCCATTCCTCGAGGAAGCTGTACGTTAGACACGTAATCTGACGTGTACTCCACAGGGTTAGTCTCAGGACGCATGGCTGTTTGAAGAAACGAATTGAACATCCCTGATTCGCTTGAAGGGCTCTGGCGCGGTGGACACTGCCAGTTCATCATGGGTGCAAATTCAGGCTCGAGAAACGGGGCAAACTGCGCGGCCACGTCGAGTGTAGATACAGGAAAGTAGGGAAAGAGATTAGGGTCTATTGCTCCAGCAGGCAATGGCGAAGAAAACCTGTCTTGTCTTCTTTGACCTATGGAGCTGAGAGTTTCGTTGTAATTTACACCATAGGTCGAAGTTGATCCATTGCGTGTTTCAAATTCAGGTAGCCCCAAAGCTTCATTGGGAGGCATTAGCAAGTCTCCGTGAGAAGCACTGTTCCAAATATCACAGTTTGGCAAGGTGCAATGGTTAAAGTCACAGGACATAGAAGCCGACGTTGTCTCTACTTGGTATTCCATTGGAGGACTTGGAGAAGGCCGGGAGTAATCTGTGAAAATTACAGTGGGATACTGCTTTGAACAAACCTATTAAAAAAAGGTAAGAATTAAGAAACAAGCAAATAAACAAAAAGGTTTCGCTATGGACGTTATTTCCACAATGCCTGGAACTATAAATGTCGTCGCGAGGCATGAAAAGACTTTAATTTATTTCTGCTTTCGCTGATTTGCGCTCCGTTTTAATTTTGAAGCGGAGAGGGTGTTGGAATCTGTCGGTTACACAATTAACAGTGTAAGCGTTGCAGCGCCACCAGTTTCGACGGTCTCATATTACAAACACGATTTCGTCCAAATTACTTTAAAAATGGAGTTTCAAGAGTTTGACATGTGGAGGGATTACCTCAGTCTAATCAACGTGATTCAAGACCATTCTAATCAACCTAACCGATCTAACCCACCGGCAACTAACCAATCTAACGAACTAACGAACGAACAGCGTACCCAGGCAAGACAGTTCCAAATGATGCTGTGGGAGTTCATTCAGGGCTCCCGCCGCAAGAATTGAAAGGTTAGCGCGTTCTGTGAAAACAGTTATTACGTATTGCTTACATGTTGACCACTTTTTTCGACAAACACGTAATAACATTTTAGTGATAATATTTATTAAATGGTGCAAAATAATTCAGAAACCAAACTGTGCATTTAGTTCGGCTCTTTTGGGTCTAGTTCATGCTCTTCGCCCGAGTTGTTATCCACGTGTACTTGCAGAGATCTTTTCAAGTTACTTTAACGGGGAGGGTGATTAGGTTCGCAGATCAACGGATTTGGCTCGAAAAACTGCTCGGATTTCGATATATTTTACGGATTGGCAGATTTTGAACATTAAGCGGATCACGGATTTCTTCAATATCTCAACAAGTCAAGTGTCCGTTTTGTTATAATTGGTTCTGGATGACAATATAAGTTTATAATAATCTTAAGAGTCAAGTTAGAGCTGAGTGTTGGTTTTTGTGTTTAATGAATGATCGAGCTATCTTTCCAATTAAATCTTTCGCGGTCCTTTATCGACTCGAGTACTTTGTGAGACGAGTGGATCTGAATGTCACTGAGAAGAGAAAATTTTGGTTGGGCTACCCACGAAAATGTAGTGACAAAGCATTTTTTATTGTTCTCGATTGTGATGTTATTCAGTTCAAAGTGGTTACTTCATAGTGTTCCTAGTGGGCTGAAAATGCCTACAGATGTGATTAGGAGATCGTTCACAAGTTGTGCCTTGAACGTTCCAGTTGACGGTTCACTCATATCACAAGCTAATTACTGCTTTTTTTTTTGTTGTTATTATTTAGCTGCGAATGGATGTCTTGCAAGTGGTGTGCTTGTGTTTGGTTTTCCTTTGTTTTTTTGGCGTTTGCGCCCTTATTTTTTTTTCTTTATCGGATGTATAGTAAAGTAGTTGTTTTGAAGAGGCAGCTTCGGGAAGCGTTAGGGGAGCGGGACACGCTGTCTTGGCACCGCGACAGTCTGATACGGCAAAGGGATCGCGCGTATCGGCTGCGAGACTTTGCCGTATCGCGACTGAACCGTGCCGAGCAGCGGTATCGCACACTGGTGTGGGTTCTAAATGTGGAGCCTACTCCAGTAGAGAAGGAGGGTGGGGAAGATGAAGGGTTCGCTTCGTTGGAGGAATAGGCTTGCCTTACCTCTAGCGGGCATTTTATTCTAAGTGTCAGCCGTAGTGGCGGATCCAAAATGCCGTATAAAGCAAATTATAAAAAAATATATATACGTATATCAGAATAAAGAATTAATTTCTGATAAAATTCATCCCCTCAGCTTCATGACTGACACTTAGACTAAAGGATGCCCGAATGTCCAAATTTATTTATTTCTAAACATTTTTTGACAGTTTCCTAACCAAAAACCAAAAAGAGATTAAAATCTACAAAAAATAAAAGGCGTTTGGGCACTTCATCTTCCTCTCCCTCCCTTAATCCCCCTCCCTTTCTTTTCTCCCTTCCTTTTTTTTTTTTCGATTATTTTGACTTAATTCTTTGCTACTTGCTCATTTTGTTTGTTTATTTATTTATTTATTTATTTATTTATTTATATCTCTCTATTTTCTTATTTACTTACGTACGTATTTATTTATTTATTTTCTATGTCTTTCTTTCTTTCCCTCCTTTAATTTACTTTGTTTTATAAATTCAATTATTTTTATTTGTTCGTTTCTACATTACTACACTCACTAGCTTGTTCACATCATCTATTATTCTTTATTATTTATTTCTCTTCTTCTTCTGTTTGTTTCTTCCTGTCTTCCACTTCAAAACACTACTTTGCCTCTCCTTCAAAGAAACATTTATCTTTTTGCCGTTTCATTTAGGTTCATGAAAAATCAAAGAGACGGTAAAATGAAAAACAAAATGGTGAAAATTTTAAAGATAAAAACATGAAAAGTAAAACGAGAAACTAGAAAAGAAAAGAAAACTCTGTTGGATAACGATTTTAGCCATAGATTGTCTTTTAACTAAAACTGTATGGATAAGCAAAACGAGAACGAAACAAAGCACTTCCACTGCAGTACCATATGCAGACTTGACCTGAGAGGACACCCTACAAACAGACAAAGGGACAAAATATGCAGAAAGGTCGCCCTGAAGGACTCTGTCAATACAGTATAGAGGTACCATTGAATTGTGGACCAAGAAGCATCTATAAGGAATGGAGTGACAAGGTGATGAGAAAAGAAAGAGAAAGGAAAGAAAGCGAAGAAAGAGAACACTGAAAGAAAAGAAAAGAGATGGAGAGAAAAGAAAACTCTGATAAAACTATTTCAGCCATAAAAATTGAATTTTGAACCAACAAGCATATGTGAGGATTGGAGTTGGCGAAGGGAAGAACCATGGCGTATCTTACTTCTTCGCGACCGTATTTACTGGAACATCATCGTCAAGCTTGCCTCTACCTCTATGAAGGGAAAAATCCCCAAAACACGAACTTTTTTCAAAAATATTTTGTACCTGCTGTAAATATTTCAAATTTTATTTGTCAAGATATTTTTAATTATTGAAAAAGTGTTTTTTCAGTTGTTTAATTTATTGTAAATATGAAAATTTTTTCCCGAGTCTAGATATTTTTTATTCATTACAGACATTTCATGTTCTTTTCCAGTTCTTTTTGTTGTCAATACTTCGTTCTTTTTGTTGTAAATATTAACTTTTTCGGTTCGGATTTTTTCAAGACCATTGTAAATACCATTTTCAATAAATTATTATTGGCGAAAAACCCAGTGTCTTGCTTTTTGGTGCGGTTGTGTCTTGTCTTAATGCTGCAAAGATGTTCTCGATCTGTTACCATGGTAACATGTTTTTTGTGTAACTTTATTTTTACCTCCTATTAGACCACACACCAGACCATGTTCACATTTGAAAGGCTTTTCACCCGTATGTAATCGTTTATGATACCTGGCAGTATTGTAATGCGCGAAACGTCGATCACAGATATCGCACTTGAATGGTTTTTCTCCCGTGTGCAAACGGGTGTGAGTTTTCAGACCTCCCGCTTGGTTGAACGACCGTTTGCAAACTGTGCACGAGTATGGCCGTTCCCCTGTATGGATTCGCATGTGAATCTTAAGGGCTGACTGGCGGGAGTATATCTTTTGACAGAAATTACACCTATGAGATTTTGGTGATTTTTTCTGGTGCCTGACTGCATCTTTAAATTCCCTCGCTTCTTTTTGGTCTTGATAAGGTGCCTTCTCTTGGACACTAGGAACATGATTTATTTTTCTCGGTACTTCCTCGTAAACAGGGTTTTCCTCTTGAGGCACGTGTTTTGGCATCACTAACAGGTTAGCTGCGCGAGACATGTACTGAACATCTGGATACTGTGGGGTTGTTTCCCTGGTAACAGATGGAATAGGCGCCTGGCAGCCCATTCCTCGAGGAAGCTGTACGTTAGACACGTAATCTGACGTGTACTCCACAGGGTTAGTCTCAGGACGCATGGCTGTTTGAAGAAACGAATTGAACATCCCTGATTCGCTTGAAGGGCTCTGGCGCGGTGGACACTGCCAGTTCATCATGGGTGCAAATTCAGGCTCGAGAAACGGGGCAAACTGCGCGGCCACGTCGAGTGTAGATACAGGAAAGTAGGGAAAGAGATTAGGGTCTATTGCTCCAGCAGGCAATGGCGAAGAAAACCTGTCTTGTCTTCTTTGACCTATGGAGCTGAGAGTTTCGTTGTAATTTACACCATAGGTCGAAGTTGATCCATTGCGTGTTTCAAATTCAGGTAGCCCCAAAGCTTCATTGGGAGGCATTAGCAAGTCTCCGTGAGAAGCACTGTTCCAAATATCACAGTTTGGCAAGGTGCAATGGTTAAAGTCACAGGACATAGAAGCCGACGTTGTCTCTACTTGGTATTCCATTGGAGGACTTGGAGAAGGCCGGGAGTAATCTGTGAAAATTACAGTGGGATACTGCTTTGAACAAACCTATTAAAAAAAGGTAAGAATTAAGAAACAAGCAAATAAACAAAAAGGTTTCGCTATGGACGTTATTTCCACAATGCCTGGAACTATAAATGTCGTCGCGAGGCAGGAAAAGACTTTAATTTATTTCTGCTTTCGCTGATTTGCGCTCCGTTTTAATTTTGAAGCGGAGAGGGTGTTGGAATCTGTCGGTTACACAATTAACAGTGTAAGCGTTGCAGCGCCACCAGTTTCGACGGTCTCATATTACAAACACGATTTCGTCCAAATTACTTTAAAAATGGAGTTTCAAGAGTTTGACATGTGGAGGGATTACCTCAGTCTAATCAACGTGATTCAAGACCATTCTAATCAACCTAACCGATCTAACCCACCGGCAACTAACCAATCTAACGAACTAACGAACGAACAGCGTACCCAGGCAAGACAGTTCCAAATGATGCTGTGGGAGTTCATTCAGGGCTCCCGCCGCAAGAATTGAAAGGTTAGCGCGTTCTGTGAAAACAGTTATTACGTATTGCTTACATGTTGACCACTTTTTTCGACAAACACGTAATAACATTTTAGTGATAATATTTATTAAATGGTGCAAAATAATTCAGAAACCAAACTGTGCATTTAGTTCGGCTCTTTTGGGTCTAGTTCATGCTCTTCGCCCGAGTTGTTATCCACGTGTACTTGCAGAGATCTTTTCAAGTTACTTTAACGGGGAGGGTGATTAGGTTCGCAGATCAACGGATTTGGCTCGAAAAACTGCTCGGATTTCGATATATTTTACGGATTGGCAGATTTTGAACATTAAGCGGATCACGGATTTCTTCAATATCTCAACAAGTCAAGTGTCCGTTTTGTTATAATTGGTTCTGGATGACAATATAAGTTTATAATAATCTTAAGAGTCAAGTTAGAGCTGAGTGTTGGTTTTTGTGTTTAATGAATGATCGAGCTATCTTTCCAATTAAATCTTTCGCGGTCCTTTATCGACTCGAGTACTTTGTGAGACGAGTGGATCTGAATGTCACTGAGAAGAGAAAATTTTAGTTGGGCTACCCACGAAAATGTAGTGACAAAGCATTTTTTATTGTTCTCGATTGTGATGTTATTCAGTTCAAAGTGGTTACTTCATAGTGTTCCTAGTGGGCTGAAAATGCCTACAGATGTGATTAGGAGATCGTTCACAAGTTGTGCCTTGAACGTTCCAGTTGACGGTTCACTCATATCACAAGCTAATTACTGCTTTTTTTTTTGTTGTTATTATTTAGCTGCGAATGGATGTCTTGCAAGTGGTGTGCTTGTGTTTGGTTTTCCTTTGTTTTTTTGGCGTTTGCGCCCTTATTTTTTTTTCTTTATCGGATGTATAGTAAAGTAGTTGTTTTGAAGAGGCAGCTTCGGGAAGCGTTAGGGGAGCGGGACACGCTGTCTTGGCACCGCGACAGTCTGATACGGCAAAGGGATCGCGCGTATCGGCTGCGAGACTTTGCCGTATCGCGACTGAACCGTGCCGAGCAGCGGTATCGCACACTGGTGTGGGTTCTAAATGTGGAGCCTACTCCAGTAGAGAAGGAGGGTGGGGAAGATGAAGGGTTCGCTTCGTTGGAGGAATAGGCTTGCCTTACCTCTAGCGGGCATTTTATTCTAAGTGTCAGCCGTAGTGGCGGATCCAAAATGCCGTATAAAGCAAATTATAAAAAAATATATATACGTATATCAGAATAAAGAATTAATTAATAAAAATTCATCCCCTCAGCTTCATGACTGACACTTAGACTAAAGGATGCCCGAATGTCCAAATTTATTTATTTCTAAACATTTTTTGACAGTTTCCTAACCAAAAACCAAAAAGAGATTAAAATCTACAAAAAATAAAAGGCGTTTGGGCACTTCATCTTCCTCTCCCTCCCTTAATCCCCCTCCCTTTCTTTTCTCCCTTCCTTTTTTTTTTTCGATTATTTTGACTTAATTCTTTGCTACTTGCTCATTTTGTTTGTTTATTTATTTATTTATTTATTTATTTATTTATTTATTTATATCTCTCTATTTTCTTATTTACTTACGTACGTATTTATTTATTTATTTTCTATGTCTTTCTTTCTTTCCCTCCTTTAATTTACTTTGTTTTATAAATTCAATTATTTTTATTTGTTCGTTTCTACATTACTACACTCACTAGCTTGTTCACATCATCTATTATTCTTTATTATTTATTTCTCTTCTTCTTCTGTTTGTTTCTTCCTGTCTTCCACTTCAAAACACTACTTTGCCTCTCCTTCAAAGAAACATTTATCTTTTTGCCGTTTCATTTAGGTTCATGAAAAATCAAAGAGACGGTAAAATGAAAAACAAAATGGTGAAAATTTTAAAGATAAAAACATGAAAAGTAAAACGAGAAACTAGAAAAGAAAAGAAAACTCTGTTGGATAACGATTTTAGCCATAGATTGTCTTTTAACTAAAACTGTATGGATAAGCAAAACGAGAACGAAACAAAGCACTTCCACTGCAGTACCATATGCAGACTTGACCTGAGAGGACACCCTACAAACAGACAAAGGGACAAAATATGCAGAAAGGTCGCCCTGAAGGACTCTGTCAATACAGTATAGAGGTACCATTGAATTGTGGACCAAGAAGCATCTATAAGGAATGGAGTGACAAGGTGATGAGAAAAGAAAGAGAAAGGAAAGAAAGCGAAGAAAGAGAACACTGAAAGAAAAGAAAAGAGATGGAGAGAAAAGAAAACTCTGATAAAACTATTTCAGCCATAAAAATTGAATTTTGAACCAACAAGCATATGTGAGGATTGGAGTTGGCGGAGGGAAGAACCATGGCGTATCTTACTTCTTCGCGACCGTATTTACTGGAACATCATCGTCAAGCTTGCCTCTACCTCTATGAAGGGAAAAATCCCCAAAACACGAACTTTTTTCAAAAATATTTTGTACCTGCTGTAAATATTTCAAATTTTATTTGTCAAGATATTTTTAATTATTGAAAAAGTGTTTTTTCAGTTGTTTAATTTATTGTAAATATGAAAATTTTTTCCCGAGTCTAGATATTTTTTATTCATTACAGACATTTCATGTTCTTTTCCAGTTCTTTTTGTTGTCAATACTTCGTTCTTTTTGTTGTAAATATTAACTTTTTCGGTTCGGATTTTTTCAAGACCATTGTAAATACCATTTTCAATAAATTATTATTGGCGAAAAACCCAGTGTCTTGCTTTTTGGTGCGGTTGTGTCTTGTCTTAATGCTGCAAAGATGTTCTCGATCTGTTACCATGGTAACATGTTTTTTGTGTAACTTTATTTTTACCTCCTATTAGACCACACACCAGACCATGTTCACATTTGAAAGGCTTTTCACCCGTATGTAATCGTTTATGATACCTGGCAGTATTGTAATGCGCGAAACGTCGATCACAGATATCGCACTTGAATGGTTTTTCTCCCGTGTGCAAACGGGTGTGAGTTTTCAGACCTCCCGCTTGGTTGAACGACCGTTTGCAAACTGTGCACGAGTATGGCCGTTCCCCTGTATGGATTCGCATGTGAATCTTAAGGGCTGACTGGCGGGAGTATATCTTTTGACAGAAATTACACCTATGAGATTTTGGTGATTTTTTCTGGTGCCTGACTGCATCTTTAAATTCCCTCGCTTCTTTTTGGTCTTGATAAGGTGCCTTCTCTTGGACACTAGGAACATGATTTATTTTTCTCGGTACTTCCTCGTAAACAGGGTTTTCCTCTTGAGGCACGTGTTTTGGCATCACTAACAGGTTAGCTGCGCGAGACATGTACTGAACATCTGGATACTGTGGGGTTGTTTCCCTGGTAACAGATGGAATAGGCGCCTGGCAGCCCATTCCTCGAGGAAGCTGTACGTTAGACACGTAATCTGACGTGTACTCCACAGGGTTAGTCTCAGGACGCATGGCTGTTTGAAGAAACGAATTGAACATCCCTGATTCGCTTGAAGGGCTCTGGCGCGGTGGACACTGCCAGTTCATCATGGGTGCAAATTCAGGCTCGAGAAACGGGGCAAACTGCGCGGCCACGTCGAGTGTAGATACAGGAAAGTAGGGAAAGAGATTAGGGTCTATTGCTCCAGCAGGCAATGGCGAAGAAAACCTGTCTTGTCTTCTTTGACCTATGGAGCTGAGAGTTTCGTTGTAATTTACACCATAGGTCGAAGTTGATCCATTGTGTGTTTCAAATTCAGGTAGCCCCAAAGCTTCATTGGGAGGCATTAGCAAGTCTCCGTGAGAAGCACTGTTCCAAATATCACAGTTTGGCAAGGTGCAATGGTTAAAGTCACAGGACATAGAAGCCGACGTTGTCTCTACTTGGTATTCCATTGGAGGACTTGGAGAAGGCCGGGAGTAATCTGTGAAAATTACAGTGGGATACTGCTTTGAACAAACCTATTAAAAAAAGGTAAGAATTAAGAAACAAGCAAATAAACAAAAAGGTTTCGCTATGGACGTTATTTCCACAATGCCTGGAACTATAAATGTCGTCGCGAGGCACGAAAAGACTTTAATTTATTTCTGCTTTCGCTGATTTGCGCTCCGTTTTAATTTTGAAGCGGAGAGGGTGTTGGAATCTGTCGGTTACACAATTAACAGTGTAAGCGTTGCAGCGCCACCAGTTTCGACGGTCTCATATTACAAACACGATTTCGTCCAAATTACTTTAAAAATGGAGTTTCAAGAGTTTGACATGTGGAGGGATTACCTCAGTCTAATCAACGTGATTCAAGACCATTCTAATCAACCTAACCGATCTAACCCACCGGCAACTAACCAATCTAACGAACTAACGAACGAACAGCGTACCCAGGCAAGACAGTTCCAAATGATGCTGTGGGAGTTCATTCAGGGCTCCCGCCGCAAGAATTGAAAGGTTAGCGCGTTCTGTGAAAACAGTTATTACGTATTGCTTACATGTTGACCACTTTTTTCGACAAACACGTAATAACATTTTAGTGATAATATTTATTAAATGGTGCAAAATAATTCAGAAACCAAACTGTGCATTTAGTTCGGCTCTTTTGGGTCTAGTTCATGCTCTTCGCCCGAGTTGTTATCCACGTGTACTTGCAGAGATCTTTTCAAGTTACTTTAACGGGGAGGGTGATTAGGTTCGCAGATCAACGGATTTGGCTCGAAAAACTGCTCGGATTTCGATATATTTTACGGATTGGCAGATTTTGAACATTAAGCGGATCACGGATTTCTTCAATATCTCAACAAGTCAAGTGTCCGTTTTGTTATAATTGGTTCTGGATGACAATATAAGTTTATAATAATCTTAAGAGTCAAGTTAGAGCTGAGTGTTGGTTTTTGTGTTTAATGAATGATCGAGCTATCTTTCCAATTAAATCTTTCGCGGTCCTTTATCGACTCGAGTACTTTGTGAGACGAGTGGATCTGAATGTCACTGAGAAGAGAAAATTTTAGTTGGGCTACCCACGAAAATGTAGTGACAAAGCATTTTTTATTGTTCTCGATTGTGATGTTATTCAGTTCAAAGTGGTTACTTCATAGTGTTCCTAGTGGGCTGAAAATGCCTACAGATGTGATTAGGAGATCGTTCACAAGTTGTGCCTTGAACGTTCCAGTTGACGGTTCACTCATATCACAAGCTAATTACTGCTATTTTTTTTGTTGTTATTATTTAGCTGCGAATGGATGTCTTGCAAGTGGTGTGCTTGTGTTTGGTTTTCCTTTGTTTTTTTGGCGTTTGCGCCCTTATTTTTTTTTCTTTATCGGATGTATAGTAAAGTAGTTGTTTTGAAGAGGCAGCTTCGGGAAGCGTTAGGGGAGCGGGACACGCTGTCTTGCCACCGCGACAGTCTGATACGGCAAAGGGATCGCGCGTATCGGCTGCGAGACTTTGCCGTATCGCGACTGAACCGTGCCGAGCAGCGGTATCGCACACTGGTGTGGGTTCTAAATGTGGAGCCTACTCCAGTAGAGAAGGAGGGTGGGGAAGATGAAGGGTTCGCTTCGTTGGAGGAATAGGCTTGCCTTACCTCTAGCGGGCATTTTATTCTAAGTGTCAGCCGTAGTGGCGGATCCAAAATGCCGTATAAAGCAAATTATAAAAAAATATATATACGTATATCAGAATAAAGAATTAATTAATAAAAATTCATCCCCTCAGCTTCATGACTGACACTTAGACTAAAGGATGCCCGAATGTCCAAATTTATTTATTTCTAAATATTTTTTGACAGTTTCCTAACCAAAAACCAAAAAGAGATTAAAATCTACAAAAAATAAAAGGCGTTTGGGCACTTCATCTTCCTCTCCCTCCCTTAATCCCCCTCCCTTTCTTTTCTCCCTTCCTTTTTTTTTTTTCGATTATTTTGACTTAATTCTTTGCTACTTGCTCATTTTGTTTGTTTATTTATTTATTTATTTATTTATTTATTTATATCTCTCTATTTTCTTATTTACTTACGTACGTATTTATTTATTTATTTTCTATGTCTTTCTTTCTTTCCCTCCTTTAATTTACTTTGTTTTATAAATTCAATTATTTTTATTTGTTCGTTTCTACATTACTACACTCACTAGCTTGTTCACATCATCTATTATTCTTTATTATTTATTTCTCTTCTTCTTCTGTTTGTTTCTTCCTGTCTTCCACTTCAAAACACTACTTTGCCTCTCCTTCAAAGAAACATTTATCTTTTTGCCGTTTCATTTAGGTTCATGAAAAATCAAAGAGACGGTAAAATGAAAAACAAAATGGTGAAAATTTTAAAGATAAAAACATGAAAGGTAAAACGAGAAACTAGAAAAGAAAAGAAAACTCTGTTGGATAACGATTTTAGCCATAGATTGTCTTTTAACTAAAACTGTATGGATAAGCAAAACGAGAACGAAACAAAGCACTTCCACTGCAGTACCATATGCAGACTTGACCTGAGAGGACACCCTACAAACAGACAAAGGGACAAAATATGCAGAAAGGTCGCCCTGAAGGACTCTGTCAATACAGTATAGAGGTACCATTGAATTGTGGACCAAGAAGCATCTATAAGGAATGGAGTGACAAGGTGATGAGAAAAGAAAGAGAAAGGAAAGAAAGCGAAGAAAGAGAACACTGAAAGAAAAGAAAAGAGATGGAGAGAAAAGAAAACTCTGATAAAACTATTTCAGCCATAAAAATTGAATTTTGAACCAACAAGCATATGTGAGGATTGGAGTTGGCGAAGGGAAGAACCATGGCGTATCTTACTTCTTCGCGACCGTATTTACTGGAACATCATCGTCAAGCTTGCCTCTACCTCTATGAAGGGAAAAATCCCCAAAACACGAACTTTTTTCAAAAATATTTTGTACCTGCTGTAAATATTTCAAATTTTATTTGTCAAGATATTTTTAATTATTGAAAAAGTGTTTTTTCAGTTGTTTAATTTATTGTAAATATGAAAATTTTTTCCCGAGTCTAGATATTTTTTATTCATTACAGACATTTCATGTTCTTTTCCAGTTCTTTTTGTTGTCAATACTTCGTTCTTTTTGTTGTAAATATTAACTTTTTCGGTTCGGATTTTTTCAAGACCATTGTAAATACCATTTTCAATAAATTATTATTGGCGAAAAACCCAGTGTCTTGCTTTTTGGTGCGGTTGTGTCTTGTCTTAATGCTGCAAAGATGTTCTCGATCTGTTACCATGGTAACATGTTTTTTGTGTAACTTTATTTTTACCTCCTATTAGACCACACACCAGACCATGTTCACATTTGAAAGGCTTTTCACCCGTATGTAATCGTTTATGATACCTGGCAGTATTGTAATGCGCGAAACGTCGATCACAGATATCGCACTTGAATGGTTTTTCTCCCGTGTGCAAACGGGTGTGAGTTTTCAGACCTCCCGCTTGGTTGAACGACCGTTTGCAAACTGTGCACGAGTATGGCCGTTCCCCTGTATGGATTCGCATGTGAATCTTAAGGGCTGACTGGCGGGAGTATATCTTTTGACAGAAATTACACCTATGAGATTTTGGTGATTTTTTCTGGTGCCTGACTGCATCTTTAAATTCCCTCGCTTCTTTTTGGTCTTGATAAGGTGCCTTCTCTTGGACACTAGGAACATGATTTATTTTTCTCGGTACTTCCTCGTAAACAGGGTTTTCCTCTTGAGGCACGTGTTTTGGCATCACTAACAGGTTAGCTGCGCGAGACATGTACTGAACATCTGGATACTGTGGGGTTGTTTCCCTGGTAACAGATGGAATAGGCGCCTGGCAGCCCATTCCTCGAGGAAGCTGTACGTTAGACACGTAATCTGACGTGTACTCCACAGGGTTAGTCTCAGGACGCATGGCTGTTTGAAGAAACGAATTGAACATCCCTGATTCGCTTGAAGGGCTCTGGCGCGGTGGACACTGCCAGTTCATCATGGGTGCAAATTCAGGCTCGAGAAACGGGGCAAACTGCGCGGCCACGTCGAGTGTAGATACAGGAAAGTAGGGAAAGAGATTAGGGTCTATTGCTCCAGCAGGCAATGGCGAAGAAAACCTGTCTTGTCTTCTTTGACCTACGGAGCTGAGAGTTTCGTTGTAATTTACACCATAGGTCGAAGTTGATCCATTGTGTGTTTCAAATTCAGGTAGCCCCAAAGCTTCATTGGGAGGCATTAGCAAGTCTCTGTGAGAAGCACTGTTCCAAATATCACAGTTTGGCAAGGTGTAATGGTTAAAGTCACAGGACATAGAAGCCGACGTTGTCTCTACTTGGTATTCCATTGGAGGACTTGGAGAAGGCCGGGAGTAATCTGTGAAAATTACAGTGGGATACTGCTTTGAACAAACCTATTAAAAAAAGGTAAGAATTAAGAAACAAGCAAATAAACAAAAAGGTTTCGCTATGGACGTTATTTCCACAATGCCTGGAACTATAAATGTCGTCGCGAGGCACGAAAAGACTTTAATTTATTTCTGCTTTCGCTGATTTGCGCTCCGTTTTAATTTTGAAGCGGAGAGGGTGTTGGAATCTGTCGGTTACACAATTAACAGTGTAAGCGTTGCAGCGCCACCAGTTTCGACGGTCTCATATTACAAACACGATTTCGTCCAAATTACTTTAAAAATGGAGTTTCAAGAGTTTGACATGTGGAGGGATTACCTCAGTCTAATCAACGTGATTCAAGACCATTCTAATCAACCTAACCGATCTAACCCACCGGCAACTAACCAATCTAACGAACTAACGAACGAACAGCGTACCCAGGCAAGACAGTTCCAAATGATGCTGTGGGAGTTCATTCAGGGCTCCCGCCGCAAGAATTGAAAGGTAAGCGCGTTCTGTGAAAACAGTTATTACATATTGCTTACATGTTGACCACTTTTTTCGACAAACACGTAATAACATTTTAGTGATAATATTTATTAAATGGTGCAAAATAATTCAGAAACCAAACTGTGCATTTAGTTCGGCTCTTTTGGGTCTAGTTCATGCTCTTCGCCCGAGTTGTTATCCACGTGTACTTGCAGAGATCTTTTCAAGTTACTTTAACGGGGAGGGTGATTAGGTTCGCAGATCAACGGATTTGGCTCGAAAAACTGCTCGGATTTCGATATATTTTACGGATTGGCAGATTTTGAACATTAAGCGGATCACGGATTTCTTCAATATCTCAACAAGTCAAGTGTCCGTTTTGTTATAATTGGTTCTGGATGACAATATAAGTTTATAATAATCTTAAGAGTCAAGTTAGAGCTGAGTGTTGGTTTTTGTGTTTAATGAATGATCGAGCTATCTTTCCAATTAAATCTTTCGCGGTCCTTTATCGACTCGAGTACTTTGTGAGACTAGTGGATCTGAATGTCACTGAGAAGGGAAAATTTTAGTTGGGTTACCCACGAAAATGTAGTGACAAGGCATTTTTTATTGTTCTCGATTGTGATGTTATTCAGTTCAAAGTGGCTACTTCATAGTTTTCCTAGTGGGCTGAAAATGCCTACAGATGTGATTAGGAGATCGTTCACAAGTTGTGCCTTGAACGTTCCAGTTGACGGTTCACTCATATCACAAGCTAATTACTGCTATTTTTTTTGTTGTTATTATTTAGCTGCGAATGGATGTCTTGCAAGTGGTGTGCTTGTGTTTGGTTTTCCTTTGTTTTTTTGGCGTTTGCGCCCTTATTTTTTTTTCTTTATCGGATGTATAGTAAAGTAGTTGTTTTGAAGAGGCAGCTTCGGGAAGCCTTAAGGGAGAGGGACACGCTGTCTCGGCACCGGGACAGTCTGATACGGCAAAGGGATCGCGCGTATCGGCTGCGAGACTTTGCCGTATCGCGACTGAACTGTGCCGAGCAGCGGTACCGCACACTGGTGTGGGTTCTAAATGTGGAGCCTACTCCAGTAGAGAAGGAGGGTGGGGAAGATGAAGGGTTCGCTTCGTTGGAGGAATAGGCTTGCCTTACCTCTAGCGGGCATTTTATTCTAAGTGTCAACCGTAGTGGCGGATCCAAAATGCCGTATAAAGCAAATTATAAAAAAATATATATATACGTATATCAGAATAAAGAATTAATTTCTGATAAAATTCATCCCCTCAGCTTCATGACTGACACTTAGACTAAAGGATGCCCGAATGTCCAAATTTATTTATTTCTAAACATTTTTTGACAGTTTCCTAACCAAAAACCAAAAAGAGATTAAAATCTACAAAAAATAAAAGGCGTTTGGGCACTTCATCTTCCTCTCCCTCCCTTAATCCCCCTCCCTTTCTTTTCTCCCTTCCTTTTTTTTTTCGATTATTTTGACTTAATTCTTTACTACTTGCTCATTTTGTTTGTTTATTTATTTATTTATTTATTTATATCTCTCTATTTTCTTATTTACTTACGTACGTATTTATTTATTTTCTATGTCTTTCTTTCTTTCCCTCCTTTAATTTACTTTGTTTTATAAATTCAATTATTTTTATTTGTTCGTTTCTACATTACTACACTCACTAGCTTGTTCACATCATCTATTATTCTTTATTATTTATTTCTCTTCTTCTTCTGTTTGTTTCTTCCTGTCTTCCACTTCAAAACACTACTTTGCCTCTCCTTCAAAGAAACATTTATCTTTTTGCCGTTTCATTTAGGTTCATGAAAAATCAAAGAGACGGTAAAATGAAAAACAAAATGGTGAAAATTTTAAAGATAAAAACATGAAAGGTAAAACGAGAAACTAGAAAAGAAAGGAAAACTCTGTTGGATAACGATTTTAGCCATAGATTGTCTTTTAACTAAAACTGTATGGATAAGCAAAACGAGAACGAAACAAAGCACTTCCACTGCAGTACCATATGCAGACTTGACCTGAGAGGACACCCTACAAACAGACAAAGGGACAAAATATGCAGAAAGGTCGCCCTGAAGGACTCTGTCAATACAGTATAGAGGTACCATTGAATTGTGGACCAAGAAGCATCTATAAGGAATGGAGTGACAAGGTGATGAGAAAAGAAAGAGAAAGGAAAGAAAGCGAAGAAAGAGAACACTGAAAGAAAAGAAAAGAGATGGAGAGAAAAGAAAACTCTGATAAAACTATTTCAGCCATAAAAATTGAATTTTGAACCAACAAGCATATGTGAGGATTGGAGTTGGCGAAGGGAAGAACCATGGCGTATCTTACTTCTTCGCGACCGTATTTACTGGAACATCATCGTCAAGCTTGCCTCTACCTCTATGAAGGGAAAAATCCCCAAAACACGAACTTTTTTCAAAAATATTTTGTACCTGCTGTAAATATTTCAAATTTTATTTGTCAAGATATTTTTAATTATTGAAAAAGTGTTTTTTCAGTTGTTTAATTTATTGTAAATATGAAAATTTTTTCCCGAGTCTAGATATTTTTTATTCATTACAGACATTTCATGTTCTTTTCCAGTTCTTTTTGTTGTCAATACTTCGTTCTTTTTGTTGTAAATATTAACTTTTTCGGTTCGGATTTTTTCAAGACCATTGTAAATACCATTTTCAATAAATTATTATTGGCGAAAAACCCAGTGTCTTGCTTTTTGGTGCGGTTGTGTCTTGTCTTAATGCTGCAAAGATGTTCTCGATCTGTTACCATGGTAACATGTTTTTTGTGTAACTTTATTTTTACCTCCTATTAGACCACACACCAGACCATGTTCACATTTGAAAGGCTTTTCACCCGTATGTAATCGTTTATGATACCTGGCAGTATTGTAATGCGCGAAACGTCGATCACAGATATCGCACTTGAATGGTTTTTCTCCCGTGTGCAAACGGGTGTGAGTTTTCAGACCTCCCGCTTGGTTGAACGACCGTTTGCAAACTGTGCACGAGTATGGCCGTTCCCCTGTATGGATTCGCATGTGAATCTTAAGGGCTGACTGGCGGGAGTATATCTTTTGACAGAAATTACACCTATGAGATTTTGGTGATTTTTTCTGGTGCCTGACTGCATCTTTAAATTCCCTCGCTTCTTTTTGGTCTTGATAAGGTGCCTTCTCTTGGACACTAGGAACATGATTTATTTTTCTCGGTACTTCCTCGTAAACAGGGTTTTCCTCTTGAGGCACGTGTTTTGGCATCACTAACAGGTTAGCTGCGCGAGACGTACTGAACATCTGGATACTGTGGGGTTGTTTCCCTGGTAACAGATGGAATAGGCGCCTGGCAGCCCATTCCTCGAGGAAGCTGTACGTTAGACACGTAATCTGACGTGTACTCCACAGGGTTAGTCTCAGGACGCATGGCTGTTTGAAGAAACGAATTGAACATCCCTGATTCGCTTGAAGGGCTCTGGCGCGGTGGACACTGCCAGTTCATCATGGGTGCAAATTCAGGCTCGAGAAACGGGGCAAACTGCGCGGCCACGTCGAGTGTAGATACAGGAAAGTAGGGAAAGAGATTAGGGTCTATTGCTCCAGCAGGCAATGGCGAAGAAAACCTGTCTTGTCTTCTTTGACCTACGGAGCTGAGAGTTTCGTTGTAATTTACACCATAGGTCGAAGTTGATCCATTGTGTGTTTCAAATTCAGGTAGCCCCAAAGCTTCATTGGGAGGCATTAGCAAGTCTCTGTGAGAAGCACTGTTCCAAATATCACAGTTTGGCAAGGTGTAATGGTTAAAGTCACAGGACATAGAAGCCGACGTTGTCTCTACTTGGTATTCCATTGGAGGACTTGGAGAAGGCCGGGAGTAATCTGTGAAAATTACAGTGGGATACTGCTTTGAACAAACCTATTAAAAAAAGGTAAGAATTAAGAAACAAGCAAATAAACAAAAAGGTTTCGCTATGGACGTTATTTCCACAATGCCTGGAACTATAAATGTCGTCGCGAGGCACGAAAAGACTTTAATTTATTTCTGCTTTCGCTGATTTGCGCTCCGTTTTAATTTTGAAGCGGAGAGGGTGTTGGAATCTGTCGGTTACACAATTAACAGTGTAAGCGTTGCAGCGCCACCAGTTTCGACGGTCTCATATTACAAACACGATTTCGTCCAAATTACTTTAAAAATGGAGTTTCAAGAGTTTGACATGTGGAGGGATTACCTCAGTCTAATCAACGTGATTCAAGACCATTCTAATCAACCTAACCGATCTAACCCACCGGCAACTAACCAATCTAACGAACTAACGAACGAACAGCGTACCCAGGCAAGACAGTTCCAAATGATGCTGTGGGAGTTCATTCAGGGCTCCCGCCGCAAGAATTGAAAGGTAAGCGCGTTCTGTGAAAACAGTTATTACATATTGCTTACATGTTGACCACTTTTTTCGACAAACACGTAATAACATTTTAGTGATAATATTTATTAAATGGTGCAAAATAATTCAGAAACCAAACTGTGCATTTAGTTCGGCTCTTTTGGGTCTAGTTCATGCTCTTCGCCCGAGTTGTTATCCACGTGTACTTGCAGAGATCTTTTCAAGTTACTTTAACGGGGAGGGTGATTAGGTTCGCAGATCAACGGATTTGGCTCGAAAAACTGCTCGGATTTCGATATATTTTACGGATTGGCAGATTTTGAACATTAAGCGGATCACGGATTTCTTCAATATCTCAACAAGTCAAGTGTCCGTTTTGTTATAATTGGTTCTGGATGACAATATAAGTTTATAATAATCTTAAGAGTCAAGTTAGAGCTGAGTGTTGGTTTTTGTGTTTAATGAATGATCGAGCTATCTTTCCAATTAAATCTTTCGCGGTCCTTTATCGACTCGAGTACTTTGTGAGACTAGTGGATCTGAATGTCACTGAGAAGGGAAAATTTTAGTTGGGTTACCCACGAAAATGTAGTGACAAGGCATTTTTTATTGTTCTCGATTGTGATGTTATTCAGTTCAAAGTGGCTACTTCATAGTTTTCCTAGTGGGCTGAAAATGCCTACAGATGTGATTAGGAGATCGTTCACAAGTTGTGCCTTGAACGTTCCAGTTGACGGTTCACTCATATCACAAACTAATTACTGCTATTTCTTTTGTTGTTATCATTTAGCTGCGAATGGATGTCTTGCAAGTGGTGTGCTTGTGTTTGGTTTTCCTTTATCGGATGTATAGTAAAGTAGTTGTTTTGAAGAGGCAGCTTCGGGAAGCCTTAAGGGAGAGGGACACGCTGTCTCGGCACCGGGACAGTCTGATACGGCAAAGGGATCGCGCGTATCGGCTGCGAGACTTTGCCGTATCGCGACTGAAGTGTGCCGAGCAGCGGTACCGCACACTGGTGTGGGTTCTAAATGTGGAGCCTACTCCAGTAGAGAAGGAGGGTGGGGAAGATGAAGGGTTCGCTTCGTTGGAGGAATAGGCTTGCCTTACCTCTAGCGGGCATTTTATTCTAAGTGTCAACCGTAGTGGCGGATCCAAAATGCCGTATAAAGCAAATTATAAAAAAATATATATATACGTATATCAGAATAAAGAATTAATTTCTGATAAAATTCATCCCCTCAGCTTCATGACTGACACTTAGACTAAAGGATGCCCGAATGTCCAAATTTATTTATTTCTAAACATTTTTTGACAGTTTCCTAACCAAAAACCAAAAAGAGATTAAAATCTACAAAAAATAAAAGGCGTTTGGGCACTTCATCTTCCTCTCCCTCCCTTAATCCCCCTCCCTTTCTTTTCTCCCTTCCTTTTTTTTTTCGATTATTTTGACTTAATTCTTTGCTACTTGCTCATTTTGTTTGTTTATTTATTTATTTATTTATTTATTTATATCTCTCTATTTTCTTATTTACTTACGTACGTATTTATTTATTTTCTATGTCTTTCTTTCTTTCCCTCCTTTAATTTACTTTGTTTTATAAATTCAATTATTTTTATTTGTTCGTTTCTACATTACTACACTCACTAGCTTGTTCACATCATCTATTATTCTTTATTATTTATTTCTCTTCTTCTTCTGTTTGTTTCTTCCTGTCTTCCACTTCAAAACACTACTTTGCCTCTCCTTCAAAGAAACATTTATCTTTTTGCCGTTTCATTTAGGTTCATGAAAAATCAAAGAGACGGTAAAATGAAAAACAAAATGGTGAAAATTTTAAAGATAAAAACATGAAAAGTAAAACGAGAAACTAGAAAAGAAAAGAAAACTCTGTTGGATAACGATTTTAGCCATAGATTGTCTTTTAACTAAAACTGTATGGATAAGCAAAACGAGAACGAAACAAAGCACTTCCACTGCAGTACCATATGCAGACTTGACCTGAGAGGACACCCTACAAACAGACAAAGGGACAAAATATGCAGAAAGGTCGCCCTGAAGGACTCTGTCAATACAGTATAGAGGTACCATTGAATTGTGGACCAAGAAGCATCTATAAGGAATGGAGTGACAAGGTGATGAGAAAAGAAAGAGAAAGGAAAGAAAGCGAAGAAAGAGAACACTGAAAGAAAAGAAAAGAGATGGAGAGAAAAGAAAACTCTGATAAAACTATTTCAGCCATAAAAATTGAATTTTGAACCAACAAGCATATGTGAGGATCGGAGTTGGCGAAGGGAAGAACCATGGCGTATCTTACTTCTTCGCGACCGTATTTACTGGAACATCATCGTCAAGCTTGCCTCTACCTCTATGAAGGGAAAAATCCCCAAAACACAAACTTTTTTCAAAAATATTTTGTACCTGCTGTAAATATTTCAAATTTTATTTGTCAAGATATTTTTAATTATTGAAAAAGTGTTTTTTCAGTTGTTTAATTTATTGTAAATATGAAAATTTTTTCCCGAGTCTAGATATTTTTTATTCATTACAGACATTTCATGTTCTTTTCCAGTTCTTTTTGTTGTCAATACTTCGTTCTTTTTGTTGTAAATATTAACTTTTTCGGTTCGGATTTTTTCAAGACCATTGTAAATACCATTTTCAATAAATTATTATTGGCGAAAAACCCAGTGTCTTGCTTTTTGGTGCGGTTGTGTCTTGTCTTAATGCTGCAAAGATGTTCTCGATCTGTTACCATGGTAACATGTTTTTTGTGTAACTTTATTTTTACCTCCTATTAGACCACACACCAGACCATGTTCACATTTGAAAGGCTTTTCACCCGTATGTAATCGTTTATGATACCTGGCAGTATTGTAATGCGCGAAACGTCGATCACAGATATCGCACTTGAATGGTTTTTCTCCCGTGTGCAAACGGGTGTGAGTTTTCAGACCTCCCGCTTGGTTGAACGACCGTTTGCAAACTGTGCACGAGTATGGCCGTTCCCCTGTATGGATTCGCATGTGAATCTTAAGGGCTGACTGGCGGGAGTATATCTTTTGACAGAAATTACACCTATGAGATTTTGGTGATTTTTTCTGGTGCCTGACTGCATCTTTAAATTCCCTCGCTTCTTTTTGGTCTTGATAAGGTGCCTTCTCTTGGACACTAGGAACATGATTTATTTTTCTCGGTACTTCCTCGTAAACAGGGTTTTCCTCTTGAGGCACGTGTTTTGGCATCACTAACAGGTTAGCTGCGCGAGACATGTACTGAACATCTGGATACTGTGGGGTTGTTTCCCTGGTAACAGATGGAATAGGCGCCTGGCAGCCCATTCCTCGAGGAAGCTGTACGTTAGACACGTAATCTGACGTGTACTCCACAGGGTTAGTCTCAGGACGCATGGCTGTTTGAAGAAACGAATTGAACATCCCTGATTCGCTTGAAGGGCTCTGGCGCGGTGGACACTGCCAGTTCATCATGGGTGCAAATTCAGGCTCGAGAAACGGGGCAAACTGCGCGGCCACGTCGAGTGTAGATACAGGAAAGTAGGGAAAGAGATTAGGGTCTATTGCTCCAGCAGGCAATGGCGAAGAAAACCTGTCTTGTCTTCTTTGACCTACGGAGCTGAGAGTTTCGTTGTAATTTACACCATAGGTCGAAGTTGATCCATTGTGTGTTTCAAATTCAGGTAGCCCCAAAGCTTCATTGGGAGGCATTAGCAAGTCCCTGTGAGAAGCACTGTTCCAAATATCACAGTTTGGCAAGGTGCAATGGTTAAAGTCACAGGACATAGAAGCCGACGTTGTCTCTACTTGGTATTCCATTGGAGGACTTGGAGAAGGCCGGGAGTAATCTGTGAAAATTACAGTGGGATACTGCTTTGAACAAACCTATTAAAAAAAGGTAAGAATTAAGAAACAAGCAAATAAACAAAAAGGTTTCGCTATGGACGTTATTTCCACAATGCCTGGAACTATAAATGTCGTCGCGAGGCACGAAAAGACTTTAATTTATTTCTGCTTTCGCTGATTTGCGCTCCGTTTTAATTTTGAAGCGGAGAGGGTGTTGGAATCTGTTGGTTACACAATTAACAGTGTAAGCGTTGCAGCGCCACCAGTTTCGACGGTCTCATATTACAAACACGATTTCGTCCAAATTACTTTAAAAATGGAGTTTCAAGAGTTTGACATGTGGAGGGATTACCTCAGTCTAATCAACGTGATTCAAGACCATTCTAATCAACCTAACCGATCTAACCCACCGGCAACTAACCAATCTAACGAACTAACGAACGAACAGCGTACCCAGGCAAGACAGTTCCAAATGATGCTGTGGGAGTTCATTCAGGGCTCCCGCCGCAAGAATTGAAAGGTAAGCGCGTTCTGTGAAAACAGTTATTACATATTGCTTACATGTTGACCACTTTTTTCGACAAACACGTAATAACATTTTAGTGATAATATTTATTAAATGGTGCAAAATAATTCAGAAACCAAACTGTGCATTTAGTTCGGCTCTTTTGGGTCTAGTTCATGCTCTTCGCCCGAGTTGTTATCCACGTGTACTTGCAGAGATCTTTTCAAGTTACTTTAACGGGGAGGGTGATTAGGTTCGCAGATCAACGGATTTGGCTCGAAAAACTGCTCGGATTTCGATATATTTTACGGATTGGCAGATTTTGAACATTAAGCGGATCACGGATTTCTTCAATATCTCAACAAGTCAAGTGTCCGTTTTGTTATAATTGGTTCTGGATGACAATACAAGTTTATAATAGTCTTAAGAGTCAAGTTAGAGCTGAGTGTTGGTTTTTGTGTTTAATGAATGATCGAGCTATCTTTCCAATTAAATCTTTCGCGGTCCTTTATCGACTCGAGTACTTTGTGAGACGAGTGGATCTGAATGTCACTGAGAAGAGAAAATTTTAGTTGGGCTACCCACGAAAATGTAGTGACAAAGCATTTTTTATTGTTCTCGATTGTGATGTTATTCAGTTCAAAGTGGTTACTTCATAGTTTTCCTAGTGGGCTGAAAATGCCTACAGATGTGATTAGGAGATCGTTCACAAGTTGTGCCTTGAACGTTCCAGTTGACGGTTCACTCATATCACAAACTAATTACTGCTATTTCTTTTGTTGTTATTATTTAGCTGCGAATGGATGTCTTGCAAGTGGTGTGCTTGTGTTTGGTTTTCCTTTGTTTTTTTGGCGTTTGCGCCCTTATTTTTTTTTCTTTATCGGATGTATAGTAAAGTCGTTGTTTTGAAGAGGCAGCTTCGGGAAGCGTTAGGGGAGCGGGACACGCTGTCTTGGCACCGCGACAGTCTGATACGGCAAAGGGATCGCGCGTATCGGCTGCGAGACTTTGCCGTATCGCGACTGAACCGTGCCGAGCAGCGGTATCGCACACTGGTGTGGGTTCTAAATGTGGAGCCTACTCCAGTAGAGAAGGAGGGTGGGGAAGATGAAGGGTTCGCTTCGTTGGAGGAATAGGCTTGCCTTACCTCTAGCGGGCATTTTATTCTAAGTGTCAGCCGTAGTGGCGGATCCAAAATGCCGTATAAAGCAAATTATAAAAAAATATATATACGTATATCAGAATAAAGAATTAATTTCTGATAAAATTCATCCCCTCAGCTTCATGACTGACACTTAGACTAAAGGATGCCCGAATGTCCAAATTTATTTATTTCTAAACATTTTTTGACAGTTTCCTAACCAAAAACCAAAAAGAGATTAAAATCTACAAAAAATAAAAGGCGTTTGGGCACTTCATCTTCCTCTCCCTCCCTTAATCCCCCTCCCTTTCTTTTCTCCCTTCCTTTTTTTTTTCGATTATTTTGACTTAATTCTTTGCTACTTGCTCATTTTGTTTGTTTATTTATTTATTTATTTATTTATTTATTTATATCTCTCTATTTTCTTATTTACTTACGTACGTATTTATTTATTTATTTTCTATGTCTTTCTTTCTTTCCCTCCTTTAATTTACTTTGTTTTATAAATTCAATTATTTTTATTTGTTCGTTTCTACATTACTACACTCACTAGCTTGTTCCCATCATCTATTATTCTTTATTATTTATTTCTCTTCTTCTTCTGTTTGTTTCTTCGTGTCTTCCACTTCAAAACACTACTTTGCCTCTCCTTCAAAGAAACATTTATCTTTTTGCCGTTTCATTTAGGTTCATGAAAACTCAAAGAGACGGTAAAATGAAAAACAAAATGGTGAAAAGTTTAAAGATAAAAACATGAAAAGTAAAACGAGAAACTAGAAAAGAAAGGAAAACTCTGTTGGATAACGATTTTAGCCATAGATTGTCTTTTAACTAAAACTGTATAGATAAGCAAAACGAGAACCAAACAAAGCACTTCCACTGCAGTACCATATCCAGACTTGACCTGAGAGGACACCCTACAAACAGACAAAGGGACAAAATATGCAGAAAGGTCGCCCTGAAGGACTCTGTCAATACAGTATAGAGGTACCATTGAATTGTGGACCAAGAAGCATCTATAAGGAATGGAGTGACAAGGTGATGAGAAAAGAAAGAGAAAGGAAAGAAAGCGAAGAAAGAGAACACTGAAAAAACAGAAAAGAGATGGAGAGAAAAGAAAACTCTGATAAAACTATTTCAGCCATAAAAATTGAACTTTGAACCAACAAGCATATGTGAGGATTGGAGTTGGCGAAGGGAAGAACCATGGCGTATCTTACTTCTTCGTGACCGTATTTACTGGAACATCATCGTCAAGCTTGCCTCTACCTCTATGAAGGGAAAAATCCCCAAAACACGAACTTTTTTCAAAAATATTTTGTACCTGCTGTAAATATTTCAAATTTTATTTGTCAAGATATTTTTAATTATTGAAAAAGTGTTTTTTCAGTTGTTTAATTTATTGTAAATATGAAAATTTTTCCCCGAGTCTAGATATTTTTTATTCGTTACAGACATTTCATGTTCTTTTCCAGTTCTTTTTGTTGTCAATACTTCGTTCTTTTTGTTGTAAATATTAACTTTTTCGGTTCGGATTTTTTCAAGACCATTGTAAATACCATTTTCAATAAATTATTATTGGCGAAAAACCCAGTGTCTTGCTTTTTGGTGCGGTTGTGTCTTGTCTTAATGCTGCAAAGATGTTCTCGATCTGTTACCATGGTAACATGTTTTTTGTGTAACTTTATTTTTACCTCCTATTAGACCGCACACCAGACCATGTTCACATTTGAAAGGCTTTTCACCCGTATGTAATCATTCATGATACCTGGCAGTATTGTAATGCGCGAAACGTCGATCACAGATATCGCACTTGAATGGTTTTTCTCCCGTGTGCAAACGGGTGTGAGTTTTCAGACCTCCCGCTTGGTTGAACGACCGTTTGCAAACTGTGCACGAGTATGGCCGTTCCCCTGTATGGATTCGCATGTGAATCTTAAGGGCTGACTGGCGGGAGTATATCTTTTGACAGAAATTACACCTATCAGATTTTGGTGATTTTTTCTGGTGCCTGACTGCATCTTTAAATTCCCTCGCTTCTTTTTGGTCTTGATGAGGTGCCTTCTCTTGGACACTAGGAACATGATTTATTTTTCTCGGTACTTCCTCGTAAACAGGGTTTTCCTCTTGAGGCACGTGTTTTGGCATCACTAACAGGTTAGCTGCGCGAGACATGTACTGAACATCTGGATACTGTGGGGTTGTTTCCCTGGTAACAGATGGAATAGGCGCCTGGCAGCCCATTCCTCGAGGAAGCTGTACGTTAGACACGTAATCTGACGTGTACTCCACAGGGTTAGTCTCAGGACGCATGGCTGTTTGAAGAAACGAATTGAACATCCCTGATTCGCTTGAAGGGCTCTGGCGCGGTGGACACTGCCAGTTCATCATGGGTGCAAATTCAGGCTCGAGAAACGGGGCAAACTGCGCGGCCACGTCGAGTGTAGATACAGGAAAGTAGGGAAAGAGATTAGGGTCTATTGCTCCAGCAGGCAATGGCGAAGAAAACCTGTCTTGTCTTCTTTGACCTACGGAGCTGAGAGTTTCGTAATTTACACCATAGGTCGAAGTTGATCCATTGTGTGTTTCAAATTCAGGTAGCCCCAAAGCTTCATTGGGAGGCATTAGCAAGTCCCTGTGAGAAGCACTGTTCCAAATATCACAGTTTGGCAAGGTGCAATGGTTAAAGTCACAGGACATAGAAGCCGACGTTGTCTCTACTTGGTATTCCATTGGAGGACTTGGAGAAGGCCGGGAGTAATCTGTGAAAATTACAGTGGGATACTGCTTTGAACAAACCTATTAAAAAAAGGTAAGAATTAAGAAACAAGCAAATAAACAAAAAGGTTTCGCTATGGACGTTATTTCCACAATGCCTGGAACTATAAATGTCGTCGCGAGGCACGAAAAGACTTTAATTTATTTCTGCTTTCGCTGATTTGCGCTCCGTTTTAATTTTGAAGCGGAGAGGGTGTTGGAATCTGTTGGTTACACAATTAACAGTGTAAGCGTTGCAGCGCCACCAGTTTCGACGGTCTCATATTACAAACACGATTTCGTCCAAATTACTTTAAAAATGGAGTTTCAAGAGTTTGACATGTGGAGGGATTACCTCAGTCTAATCAACGTGATTCAAGACCATTCTAATCAACCTAACCGATCTAACCCACCGGCAACTAACCAATCTAACGAACTAACGAACGAACAGCGTACCCAGGCAAGACAGTTCCAAATGATGCTGTGGGAGTTCATTCAGGGCTCCCGCCGCAAGAATTGAAAGGTAAGCGCGTTCTGTGAAAACAGTTATTACATATTGCTTACATGTTGACCACTTTTTTCGACAAACACGTAATAACATTTTAGTGATAATATTTATTAAATGGTGCAAAATAATTCAGAAACCAAACTGTGCATTTAGTTCGGCTCTTTTGGGTCTAGTTCATGCTCTTCGCCCGAGTTGTTATCCACGTGTACTTGCAGAGATCTTTTCAAGTTACTTTAACGGGGAGGGTGATTAGGTTCGCAGATCAACGGATTTGGCTCGAAAAACTGCTCGGATTTCGATATATTTTACGGATTGGCAGATTTTGAACATTAAGCGGATCACAGATTTCTTCAATATCTCAACAAGTCAAGTGTCCGTTTTGTTATAATTGGTTCTGGATGACAATACAAGTTTATAATAGTCTTAAGAGTCAAGTTAGAGCTGAGTGTTGGTTTTTGTGTTTAATGAATGATCGAGCTATCTTTCCAATTAAATCTTTCGCGGTCCTTTATCGACTCGAGTACTTTGTGAGACGAGTGGATCTGAATGTCACTGAGAAGAGAAAATTTTAGTTGGGCTACCCACGAAAATGTAGTGACAAAGCATTTTTTATTGTTCTCGATTGTGATGTTATTCAGTTCAAAGTGGTTACTTCATAGTTTTCCTAGTGGGCTGAAAATGCCTACAGATGTGATTAGGAGATCGTTCACAAGTTGTGCCTTGAACGTTCCAGTTGACGGTTCACTCATATCACAAACTAATTACTGCTATTTCTTTTGTTGTTATTATTTAGCTGCGAATGGATGTCTTGCAAGTGGTGTGCTTGTGTTTGGTTTTCCTTTGTTTTTTTGGCGTTTGCGCCCTTATTTTTTTTTCTTTATCGGATGTATAGTAAAGTCGTTGTTTTGAAGAGGCAGCTTCGGGAAGCGTTAGGGGAGCGGGACACGCTGTCTTGGCACCGCGACAGTCTGATACGGCAAAGGGATCGCGCGTATCGGCTGCGAGACTTTGCCGTATCGCGACTGAACCGTGCCGAGCAGCGGTATCGCACACTGGTGTGGGTTCTAAATGTGGAGCCTACTCCAGTAGAGAAGGAGGGTGGGGAAGATGAAGGGTTCGCTTCGTTGGAGGAATAGGCTTGCCTTACCTCTAGCGGGCATTTTATTCTAAGTGTCAGCCGTAGTGGCGGATCCAAAATGCCGTATAAAGCAAATTATAAAAAAATATATATACGTATATCAGAATAAAGAATTAATTTCTGATAAAATTCATCCCCTCAGCTTCATGACTGACACTTAGACTAAAGGATGCCCGAATGTCCAAATTTATTTATTTCTAAACATTTTTTGACAGTTTCCTAACCAAAAACCAAAAAGAGATTAAAATCTACAAAAAATAAAAGGCGTTTGGGCACTTCATCTTCCTCTCCCTCCCTTAATCCCCCTCCCTTTCTTTTCTCCCTTCCTTTTTTTTTTCGATTATTTTGACTTAATTCTTTGCTACTTGCTCATTTTGTTTGTTTATTTATTTATTTATTTATTTATTTATTTATATCTCTCTATTTTCTTATTTACTTACGTACGTATTTATTTATTTATTTTCTATGTCTTTCTTTCTTTCCCTCCTTTAATTTACTTTGTTTTATAAATTCAATTATTTTTATTTGTTCGTTTCTACATTACTACACTCACTAGCTTGTTCCCATCATCTATTATTCTTTATTATTTATTTCTCTTCTTCTTCTGTTTGTTTCTTCGTGTCTTCCACTTCAAAACACTACTTTGCCTCTCCTTCAAAGAAACATTTATCTTTTTGCCGTTTCATTTAGGTTCATGAAAACTCAAAGAGACGGTAAAATGAAAAACAAAATGGTGAAAAGTTTAAAGATAAAAACATGAAAAGTAAAACGAGAAACTAGAAAAGAAAGGAAAACTCTGTTGGATAACGATTTTAGCCATAGATTGTCTTTTAACTAAAACTGTATAGATAAGCAAAACGAGAACCAAACAAAGCACTTCCACTGCAGTACCATATCCAGACTTGACCTGAGAGGACACCCTACAAACAGACAAAGGGACAAAATATGCAGAAAGGTCGCCCTGAAGGACTCTGTCAATACAGTATAGAGGTACCATTGAATTGTGGACCAAGAAGCATCTATAAGGAATGGAGTGACAAGGTGATGAGAAAAGAAAGAGAAAGGAAAGAAAGCGAAGAAAGAGAACACTGAAAAAACAGAAAAGAGATGGAGAGAAAAGAAAACTCTGATAAAACTATTTCAGCCATAAAAATTGAACTTTGAACCAACAAGCATATGTGAGGATTGGAGTTGGCGAAGGGAAGAACCATGGCGTATCTTACTTCTTCGTGACCGTATTTACTGGAACATCATCGTCAAGCTTGCCTCTACCTCTATGAAGGGAAAAATCCCCAAAACACGAACTTTTTTCAAAAATATTTTGTACCTGCTGTAAATATTTCAAATTTTATTTGTCAAGATATTTTTAATTATTGAAAAAGTGTTTTTTCAGTTGTTTAATTTATTGTAAATATGAAAATTTTTCCCCGAGTCTAGATATTTTTTATTCGTTACAGACATTTCATGTTCTTTTCCAGTTCTTTTTGTTGTCAATACTTCGTTCTTTTTGTTGTAAATATTAACTTTTTCGGTTCGGATTTTTTCAAGACCATTGTAAATACCATTTTCAATAAATTATTATTGGCGAAAAACCCAGTGTCTTGCTTTTTGGTGCGGTTGTGTCTTGTCTTAATGCTGCAAAGATGTTCTCGATCTGTTACCATGGTAACATGTTTTTTGTGTAACTTTATTTTTACCTCCTATTAGACCGCACACCAGACCATGTTCACATTTGAAAGGCTTTTCACCCGTATGTAATCATTCATGATACCTGGCAGTATTGTAATGCGCGAAACGTCGATCACAGATATCGCACTTGAATGGTTTTTCTCCCGTGTGCAAACGGGTGTGAGTTTTCAGACCTCCCGCTTGGTTGAACGACCGTTTGCAAACTGTGCACGAGTATGGCCGTTCCCCTGTATGGATTCGCATGTGAATCTTAAGGGCTGACTGGCGGGAGTATATCTTTTGACAGAAATTACACCTATCAGATTTTGGTGATTTTTTCTGGTGCCTGACTGCATCTTTAAATTCCCTCGCTTCTTTTTGGTCTTGATGAGGTGCCTTCTCTTGGACACTAGGAACATGATTTATTTTTCTCGGTACTTCCTCGTAAACAGGGTTTTCCTCTTGAGGCACGTGTTTTGGCATCACTAACAGGTTAGCTGCGCGAGACATGTACTGAACATCTGGATACTGTGGGGTTGTTTCCCTGGTAACAGATGGAATAGGCGCCTGGCAGCCCATTCCTCGAGGAAGCTGTACGTTAGACACGTAATCTGACGTGTACTCCACAGGGTTAGTCTCAGGACGCATGGCTGTTTGAAGAAACGAATTGAACATCCCTGATTCGCTTGAAGGGCTCTGGCGCGGTGGACACTGCCAGTTCATCATGGGTGCAAATTCAGGCTCGAGAAACGGGGCAAACTGCGCGGCCACGTCGAGTGTAGATACAGGAAAGTAGGGAAAGAGATTAGGATCTATTGCTCCAGCAGGCAATGGCGAAGAAAACCTGTCTTGTCTTCTTTGACCTATGGAGCTGAGAGTTTCGTTGTAATTTACACCATAGGTCGAAGTTGATCCATTGTGTGTTTCAAATTCAGGTAGCCCCAAAGCTTCATTGGGAGGCATTAGCAAGTCTCCGTGAGAAGCACTGTTCCAAATATCACAGTTTGGCAAGGTGTAATGCTTAAAGTCACAGGACATAGAAGCCGACGTTGTCTCTACTTGGTATTCCATTGGAGGACATAGAGAAGGCTGGGAGTAATCTGTGAAAATTACAGTGGGATACTGCTTTGAAGAAACCTATTAAGAAAAGATAAGAATTAAGAAACAAGCAAATAAACAAAAAGGTTTCGCTATGGACATTATTTCCAAACTCATTGAACGACCGGGTTCATTTTATTTTCATTGTTGTTTGGGGCAGACCATTAGAAATCACTGAAGGGGGGGGGGGGGGGGGGTAAAAATTTATGAGCGAATCGAATTTTTTTAGTCCAATATGTCTTCATGTATTTTTTTTTTCGACGTGGAAGCTCTACACGATTTTTTTTTTGGGCAGAACCTGTTTTAATATTAAAGGCATGCAAAGCTTTACACAGTTTTAAAAGTCTGTGAATACAGAACCGCTTTATTTTTCTCTTAATTGTTTACGGAACCGCCAAACATGTGGAAATCGGAATATTTATATTTATTTATTTATTTATTTATTTTCTGAAACGTCTCGGTTTAATTTTGCGCGGAGCCCTAAAGCCTTTCTTATTGTTTACATTTGAGATTTCTGTTCTGTTCGGTAACATGAGCCCGTGATTTTTTCATTTCAGTTTATTAGTCATGGCTGGTCGTCGGCCTTTGCACATAACGAGATGAAGCGGGAAACCAGTGAAAGTATTTACTACTGAAATTAATGTCCAACAAGAAAAATTAAGGTACAATAAAAAAATAACAGTCTGCAAAAATTGAGGTACAATAGAATAAATAGTCTGCATGGTCTGCGTTCCAATATGACCGTTTCCAAGTCTGCGGTTGAGTTTTCGTGAGATTTTCGCCTCGCGAAGCGAAGTCTAAAATATCAAACATGACAAATATTTTCCTTACGGCCTCGTGTGGTGAAAAACTCACGAAAACTCAACCGCACACATGATGAAACAGCTGAGCTGATCGCCTCACGAGACACCTACTATTCTTTCCTCAAATTCAATGTAACTTACGTCGTAGTACAGCACTAGTATTAGAAACCCTTTTGCGTCACTTTACCCTTCCAAATTCTGAGAAACAGCACTTGCAAGTGAGTGGTGGATTTCAAAGGTAACTTCCAAAGGTAACTCAGCCGAACTGTCCGGCTGAGGGAAAAGAACGGCGCGTTCCCAGCAAATGAATGTAATAAACAACAATTTGGAGCGATCAGATAAAGCGTGGCTACTTGACGTTACCTTGGCAACATCATAACTGCAGTGCATGTGGTTATTTTTGAAATTTCTGTTTGAAAATGACCTTTTTAGAAAATATTTATTCCGCTTCGTACGAAGCTCAACCTGATTCGCTCCTTCTTCGCAAACAGGTTTAACAGATAGGAATTTCACGGGGAAAACCAACTAAATGCGCAGTGTTGCAACTTTCAGCTGGGGCCCGTTTTTCGAAAGTCGCAGTAACTTATGCGCAGATCAACTCGAAACTTCAACATCCCCCCCCCCCCCCTAGGGCAAACCCCAGGCATTTGAACTTTTGAAGATTGGATCGTTCAAATTCCCGCCCCCTCGGGCCAAAATGGTGTTCAAATGCCCTACCTTATCGTCGGATTTGTCTGTCAAATGCCCCTCCTAAAGAGCAATCGTTGTCGGCTCCTGTCATGAGTCAGATGAGTCACTACAAAAACCACAACGTTAACATTGAAACTAATGTTTGGAAATTGAATTTATTAAGTCGGACAATGTCAATCAGCAAGTGTAAGCTGTTCTAACTCCGAAACACGGCAAAGGTTGTTTAACAAGAAATACATAATAACATCTTTAAAATGAGTTAGCCGCCTACGTAGCTGTTCGAGTGGCAGGGTATTCTGCAGTTTAAGCCAAGGCGGCGGTTTTTCATTCGACAATGTTTTTTTTTTCTTTAACTGTTCACTGCTGTTTTATGGCTATTCTAAAAACCTCTGCAGACACAAATGCGGTCCGAGAAAGGCGCAGCTTGACTCATTGCATAAAAAACTACATTGTTTAAAGAACTACAAATACATATTAATTAGTTAACGGGCTACATAGAATGTTGCTCGAGTGGCAGGATATTCTGCAATTTAAGCCAAAGCGGTTTTTCATTCGACAGTGTTTTTTTCTTTCACTATTCACTGCGGGACAAAGCCGCAGCTTGACTCATTGTATAACAAATCTACATTGTTTATATACAATCTATAAAAATAATTAATATTTAAGCACTCTCACTTTTGAAGACCTTTTTTGTAATGCTGAATCTCTTCCTTTAAACTCTTCCATCTCATCCAAACACATGTTTATAGCTGTTAGTGACTTCAGCGCCCCCCCCAAAAAAGCGATTTAAAACCTGACACTTCCGGTTCAATTTTCCCCACCCCACCCAGGCAAGGTCAAATTCCCCACCCCCGGGAAGGCCATACCCGTCAAATTCCCCACTCCCGGGCACAGAAAATAGTCAAATGCCCGGGGTTTGCCCGGGAGGGGGGGATGTTGAAGTTTCGATTTGATCGGTGCATTACCGGCTCCGATTAGTAAATTTTTATATATATATATATATATTTTTTTTTTGCCGATAACACATAATTATAAGATTTTATAGTCAATCCAGGTCACGCGTGAACAGTATTTCCAAGAATGAAATGAACATTCGAATTTCTCTTTGTAATGTCCGACGTGTGAATGGAATGTAAGTTGGACATTTCTCTGGAAATCGTTAAGTCTCTCTAGCTTATTTTTAAACGCTCTTCAGTCGTGGTGTTAATAAATAAACACAGCGTGTTTAGTTCCCGCGAGTTAAGTACTGCAATTATAATTCGCTGCTTCGAAAATTCGAAGAAACAAAAGTTCATTTCTTCGAAATTTCGAAAGCAAGGAAAGTTCGTTATTTCGAAATTTTGAAAGAATTCTAATTATTTTTCTATTTTTGTTTATTTGACTTCGCCTTCAAACTTAAAACTACAAACAGAACATAACAACGTGAAACAGAAAATCGAAAATTCGCATAATTTCGCCGCATTTCCTTCGAAATATCCCATTGAGCGACGCGAAATACCGCCCGAAATTTCGCCAGCATATCGTCGAAAATTCGCAAAAACAATACACGAAATTGGTCGAAATTGGCTCTCATTACTTTTGCACAGTACTGTAGCTCTCATTATTCCTTCCTTTTTTTTTTTCAAAACAAATATTGCTTTTTACATGTATACAAAGAAATAAACAGAACATACAATAACTGAAATTCTTGTTTTGAATAGCTGGGTAAATAACATTGAAGTGGTGCACCATCTTTTTTGACTGTCAGTTATTTCCTAACTTTGAAAAGCTCACTGGAATTTTAAAAGTATATTTTGTATTTTGAAGAAAAAGTTGCTTGGTTCTAGAACTAAGACATCCTTAAGTTTCTAAATTGACATTGGGTCCTGATACTCGTTGGTACTTGATTGTGAACCTTGATTGTTCTAGTGTTACCAAAGGTTTTTAATATTTTCTATGGTGGTGGTAAACAGTAGTCTGCCATGATCATTACAATATAATTGTTTTTAACTGTACATTCCCATTTTCTAAACTTCGTTGACAGCTCTATATAATTTTACTTAAATTTTAGCATTATTTTATTGTTTGAGAATCAAGTTATATCTTCAATCTTTTCAACATTCCGACTTGGTTGAGAATGTGAACTACCTATCCTCCCTTCAAGACAATCAATATATTCAATGGCCCTTATCAAGATTTTTTATTTAGTTTTCATTTATCTTTCAGAATGAGGAAGGCGAGGAAGGATTGCCCCAAATATCTTTCTCTTCGCTCTTTTCAATGTTTTCGTAGTTATTGTTAAACATTAAAAAATGTGAAAGATAGGTTGTTTTATACATTAAAGAAACTCACCCTTTTTTGTAACCCGTTTTACGATCGCACACTATTTGAATGTCAACCACTTTTCCGAAATTCGAGAAAAAAATTTCCAACTCCAGCTCTGAGGTCTGAATAAAGAGGAGAGAAGACCCACTTGAAAAACAAAAAACATACACTACTGAAAATTGAATGGTTGACCTGATCTTTGATCTTTTCAACATTCTGACTTGGTTGAGAATATGAACTACCTATCCTCCCTTCAAGATAATCAATATATTCAAGGGCCCTTATCAAGATTTTTGCTTTAGTTTTTGTTTGTGTTTCAGAACAAGGAAGGCGAGGACGAAGCGGAAATGTGCAGAGCTCTGCAGCCATTTTAGTTTTTTGCACAAAGAATATCTCACCCATACCGTGCGTGTTAACACAAAGATAATAGACAACGATGATAATTGGAATTTACTACTATACAAAGAAGCCAACCATATCAAGCGTTCAGCACCATCTCTGAACAATGGTTTAAAAGCTAGCAGAGAACTATGCCTATTCTCCTGACATTTACGTCTTGTTTTGTATTTTCATGTGCATGTTTTGAATTGCTAATTTACCATCTTTCCGTAATTAAATCATAGCTACTTGTTGTCACCTTAGTCTGAAGATGATATAGTATCATATCCAAATATAACAATTAAGTACACCAACATTTCCTTGCATTTGTTGTCCATACCATTGACACGATGCTTTTACTCGGAATCACATTTATTGTAGAAATGTAATTCTGTCTTTTACATTAATCCTAGGCTCTACAAACATTTCCTACATGTTCTAATATCTCAATAAAGCTCAGTGTCATTTCTCTGTTTACTTAAAAGTAGGTGGTGGTCAACTAGAAAACGTCTAAATAGTAGACTTGCCACAAGTCAACCACAAAAGTCAAGTCTGACAGTAGAAAAGCTGATAGGAGCAAGCCTCACCGTTTATCCTTTCACTCTCTTAGCCATGAAAGCGGACAATACCTACAGCTGATCTTTCAGTTGCCAGTTTGTAGTACCGCGGCTCGGCACGGTCCAGCCTCGATACGGCAAGGTCTTGCTGCCGATACTCATGATCCCTTTGCCGTATCAGTCTGTCCCAGTGCCGAAACAGCGTGTCCTTCTCCCCCAAGGCTTCCCGAAGCTGCCTCTTCTGATTTCTATCCATTGTTGGCTTCTTCGATTTGTCGGATCAGCAAATTGCATGCATGTTGTCACTAATCACAAGCTCGCATGACTGCTCCCACCTAGAGCTAATTACTTTTCGACACTCAAATGAAAACCGCTCTAACTCTAAAAGGCTGACTAAAGGTTGACTACATTTCTGTGTGACTCAATACAAGTTCGTCCTCATCCCTGTCATAAGACTTGTTTGACGATTCGACAAATCGAAGAAGCCAACAATGGATAGGAATCTCGAAGTCATTGCTGGCGAGCGTTAGCGAGACAGCACACTGTCCTTGTCAATAGGGGAAAAAATCCAAAATTTTGTCGGATGTAAGACTCGAAGCTTGAGCAGTAGAGCATTATCCGGGATGGTTGAGACGACAATCATGCGCAAATCACATGGCTGACATATAATCCGGGATGCACACCTCACTTTGCACTTAAGAATCGCACGCTGTCAGACGCTTTCGGTGACGAGGTGCAGTTGACGTTTGCTTTTGTAATCATTCCTCAATGTCACCAACGGAAAGATATCACTTTCCACCGGATTCATCATTGATCCGTTTCTTGACCTTGATGAATATTCAAAAGCAAATGAAGACATCTAGCAAATAAAAATATTTAAAAATGCTTACCTATTTGTTTTATGGCAAAGTCAACTGCGCCTCGAAACTGTCTGTGCGTAAGATCGTGGTAAAATTTTCCCATGGAAAGTGATCTCAACTCTCAAGTGGTGGATCTATAAAAGCAGCCAAACACAAATTGATCTCTTTCCGTTCGTGACCTTGATGAATGATTAAAGAAGCAAATAAAGACAGCAAATAGAAAAAATACCGTGAAGGCTAATAATTCAAAATCTGCGAACCACTCAACTGTGAAATCAAAGGACTCGTACTTTCACGAGTTCTTCGCCCGTGGAGCTCAATCATTCAAAATCTGTTGAGTTTGCGCAGGATAATTCGACCGTTGAGTCATGCTCTTTCGGTCCGTAAGTGTGTCCGCTGAGGCAAAAGAATTGAAAACATGTCGATCGCTCGTCGAAACGAACTGTGCAACTGTGAAATCAGATGATTGCTTCACTCTGAAATAAAACGACTCGTTGCACTTTCACTCGAGTTCTTTGCTCGTGGAGGCAAATAATTCAAAATTTGTGCCGTTTGGGGCGGCTGATCCATCTACTTCACCGACACCCCCATCTCACAAAAAAGAAGCGTTTTCAACATTTCTTCCCCAATGTGGGTTATACAAATCACTAAACCTGCCATGACCCATTTTCAAAACCAATGCTTGCTGTAGTCATGATTTTTACAACTCATCCAACTGAAACCTACTTTCCCTACCCTCAAAGTCGACCCCCTTTCCCAAACCCATTCACTGTTTAATTAAATCCCCACAACTTTATCCCCCTTCGCCAGCACCCACTTTCATATTGAAATCACTAGTAATATTAATTTTAATACTCTTAGTTGACAAACTTTGTGGTTGATTGCGGTCGAATCCTTTTGTAATATGAGCAGAGACGTTGCTGTTGGTGTGGGCTTTAAATGTGGAGCCTGCTCCAGTAAAGGAGAAGGGTGGGGAAGATGAAGGGTTCGCTTCGTTGAAGGAATAGGCTTGCCTTTCCTCTAGTGGGCATTTTATGCGTACATGTTTGCAAAACATTGAGAATGTGTGTCGGTTAAGTCGTGTCGGTTTACCAAATTTGAAATGGCTGAGGCTAACATGTTGAAGACATTTTTGGCAGCCCGGAAAGTCTTCCATTTTATAAAATTGATACCTCCTTTCAGCACAGTAGCAGAACAGTTCCAATCGCTCCCTAAAAACACCATATCTATATTCTGTTCACAAGTCAGAGTTAAGAATGCATATTGTCACTAATCACAAGCTCGCATGTCTGCTCCCACCTGTCCATGCTAAATAACTGACCAATAAAAGGTCAAAGTCAGGAAAATAAAAGATGATGTCAAACCCTTTAAGGTGTGTGCGTAGTACCGGGAATCCGTCCATAAAATGCCCACTAGAGGAAAGGCAAGCCTATTCCTTCAACGAAGCGAACCCACGACAGAAACGTAAGCAAAGAGCCCGGGCGGAAGCTGTTGAGAAGAAAAGCTTTGAGGCGCTGCCTTTGTAAAGGGTACAGGAAGGTCGCTTACAAAAAGACGAAACTCAACTTCTAGAAACGGTGCGAGATTACTGCTGATGCATGATGGAGTTGTCGACAACAATTCAGGCGGACGAAGTGAAGAAGATGGCAGTCACTGTTTATCTTTTAAAAAAAATTGAAAAAAAAAAAAAACAATTTGCATTGTTCGGATGCTTAGCACTTTTTAAATTTTTAATCGATTTTGTTTCTTGCTCATAATATCCTTTTCTTACACTATTCTAACAAAATAGTTTGCCCTTTAGGGTTGAACATAGTCGTTGTAGCAAATTTAATTTTCATCAACACTGGTAAGTAGAGAGACCTTTTATAATTTTTTCCACCATTTTTTAGCTCACTGTAAGTAATTAGATAGATAGATTAGATTAGATAGAAAAAGGCTCATAACATAAATTATTGCTTTGGGCCCATTTTGAACTGAGAATTGGTGGTTAACTAGTTGGGTTTTGTATCAGGTACGATTTCCGAAAAATGAATAGTTTCATGTGTGATCTTTGGCTGCCTAGTGGAAATGGCATTAAGCGTCAAGTGAGGTAATAAATCAAACTTCGCAACAACCGCCTTTACAATTTATAGCACCCCAAGACGCCCAGCTTCAAACACTTGAGGTGCAATATTCCCTTCTTAAAGAAAGGACAGGTATTTTAGAGAAGCTGGCCACGTATGCCAAAGAAAAGAAATTCGGTCACGGAAAGCCATTTTCCAGTTTGAGCCCAGATAGGAAAAGAGACAGAAAGCAAGAAGTCAAAGAATTTTTTCTTCCTGGGTCTAAAAAGTTACCAAAAGACTGGATTTTCGATGAAGTATTGTACATTGTATTGTATTTATTTGTATTTTGTTAAAAAAAACCCATTCATGGCTATGTTAAACATTCAACTCATTATTTTGTTTCTATACTTTTCACAGGCAAAATTCGTGGCTGATGGGAGACCGATCATATTAAATATTGCAACCTGTCACCCCCAAGCTGTGTCTTCATCTGAAAGTACAGAAGAAGAGAGGGAGAAAAAAGCCCTTGTGGCAAAAGATAAAGCATTATTAAAATGGTTAATGCAAATATATACAAGCCTGATAGAAATTCTAAAACAAAAACATACTCCACTCTACATCCATCTCTCTTAGATCAGCACAGCTTTACATGCTGTAGAAAACTGTTCTGCAAATGACATTTAGGAGGTGGTGTGGCCGAATAGTTAGAGCGCTGGACCTGCAATCTGGAGGTCCCGAGTTCAAGTCTCACACTGACCACTGGTTAGATTTGTTTCTTGGTAGTCCCAAGATCAATTCTTCAGTCATGCTTTGTACATAGCCAACTTGTCGGCCTCCTGACAGTTGTGATTCTTAGGAATATCGTGATGTTCCAGAAAGTATCCAATTATATGGATTTTTTCTGGAACTGCACATTGTGTTGAAATTTGTTTTTAAAGTACAGTCATACATATTCACATAAAAATTGCACTATATAAATGTTGTAACTTCATTTTATTTCACTAATTTTCAATTCGTAAAAAAGGGTTGTGGCATCACCAATTCACCATCTGAAATCTCTGTTAACAAAACCAGGTGTCTCTGTGCATCATTATAGCGATCATATTATGTGTATCATACTTGCGGATGCAGGCTATCATGAATTGAAAATGGTGCCAGGAAGTGGCCTTCCTTGCCTGACAAGGATAAAAAAGAGAGAGAAACACAGAATGCAGAAATACCAATTGACCTGTTCGCTTGGTAATAAATAATTATAGTATAATTTTATTAGAACCTCAGTTGACAAATGACCAGGAGGCAATGACATCTATTAAAAACCCAAAAACTTGGACGGTTTGGAACAGCACACATTTTACAGAAAGTACTGTATATTACATAAGGGACAGCCATATCCACTTGTGTAAGGGGTATGCCCGGAAATGGCCAAGCTAAAACTCAAGTAATGTGAAACACTCAAGATTACTGCCCTACCCTTAATTGGTCAGTGTTGAAATCTTAGATGCAAATGCTGTTAACTTAAGGCACCTGTTTTGATAAAACCTAATGTTGTTGCTAAGGTTGTTTCTTGAGCACAACTATATTTACAATTTGAAGCATAAAATATACATAAATATATACTGTCACCCCCTCCTCACACCACCATGTGACCACCACCCCTCCCTGAAAGTAAGCCCTCTCATAAATAATACTATCAAAAAGTCTTTGGACAAATATAAGCACATTCTGCTAAATATTGAATTTTTACTATTTGGTTCCAGCCTGTGAAAGGAGATGGTTGTCAGAGGAAAATCAAACATCCTGGAATATCTTTTAGGGATAAAGAAATTCCAGTATATGTTTGCAGGGGATTATCAGCCAACTATACGTTTACGTTTCGCTGGTGATGGCCAAAGATAGATAGGAACAGTCATGGCCGTGTGTTCTATTCTAAAGGAAGCAGTGTATAAACCTGACCACCAGTACACAGCATGCCTGTACAATGGCAAGTTTTTACATTGCATATCCTTCAGGCATTTGACTCTTTACTGTCCTGCTTTTTTTTTCTTGCAGTGTGTCAAGTATTCTGGACAGTGTATACATGTAAAGCATTTTGTGCATAATTATCTGTGGATTATATAATGTGTACACCATATACCCACAACTGTCAAAGAGATTGTTTTCTTTTAGAACAACTATAAATATTGCCTACAGTTGTACCTGTCTATGTTAACTGTTTTTAATTACTAGGTTTTGTGACGTTTTGTTTCAAGAAAGGAAGGACATGAAGAACTGACACTGTGTATGAAACATGTGTTTCGAGAAATGAGAGACCTTGAAAGAACGGGCCTAGAGTTTGATGGCTACCATTTTTACATGAGTGGAAAGTATCTGTTACACATTTGCCTTGCAATAACCATATTTCATTTGGCCTTAATTCTCAAAATGTCCCACAGTGGTAGTCAGCAGGCAGCAGGCAGCAGAATAATGTATTTATTAATAATAGCCGCCAGTAGATTGCAAGAAGGTTGTACATATCACAGCTTATAACAGTTTTGTTGATGTTATATATGCATACATGAAGAGTCCTAACAAAACTGATACTGGAATTCTTACTGTTCCCGTTTACCAGGTTAGTGTGCAGCGACTGGAACTTCCTGGCTATTTTGCTAGGGCTTTCAGTTGCCAAAGCCAAGTACTTTTGCATTTGGTGCCTGTGTAACAAGGAACAAATTCTGGACTTTCTGTCTTATAATAGTAATGTCACAATGGGAAAAAACACCAAGACGAAGAACCTAAAGGGAGGAAGTTATGACAAATTGGATCAGGCAGTGTACAAGTATTTTCTTAATGTGCGAGGCCAGAACATCCTGGTTAGTGGTCCAACGCTTAAAGAGAAAGTGATGTCTTATGCCAGTCATCTACAGATATCTTTGAAAATCTTCTCCTTGTTTTTTAACCACGTGGATATTGTATTCAGAGCCACATTACATTTTGAAGCCACTTCCTTCTTAGACAGGCTGTTTTCAATTTCTTCAAGGGCTTTGTATTTCTCATGCAAAGACTTTCTGGAGACTGTTTCGGTGGCTGTGACATTGCTAAGATTTCGTATAAAACTCAACGTAAAATGCATCAAGAGAGTACATTTAGTACAGCCAACTGAAATTAAAAAACCAAATCAGTGCGTCTAAAGAATAAACGTCAACTTTAGTTAAAAGTGTCAAAGTAAACACTGTAGACAACCGGGAGGCAAGTTTGCTGTTCCTTTTATCAGTTCACAAGAAAGCGACAGTAGTGACAGCACTGGGATAGCTACTCATCATGAAAGAACCAATTCATTGTTTTTATTCGAAATGGCCTTGTACATCAAAGGATATCATGAATACAAAGAAATCTGGACACCTACAATGGAACAAGCGCTCACAGCCTTTCTGGAACCAAAACATGCGGTGGACAAATATGCAGTTTGCGTAATGCTTGGTGAGGAAATTGTTGGACATTTGAAGAAGGGTAGAACTGGACACTTTGCAAAGGCAGTCTTTCACTTTTTATTGGCCGATGAAAGGTTCATGTAGTGCTATAGTGAAAGGCAAAGCTGTTAACCTTGGGGATGGCGAAGGCATGCAAGTATCATGTACTCTTCATTTCAAGGAGACAAAAAAATTTATTGATGTATTGCGACAACAGCTTTGAAAAACAAATAAAGGAGTTTTTGTTCTGTAATCCAAAGCAGTCATTGTACCTTTCAGACTAATGACAGATTTGTGGCTTGCTTGTTGTGATTAAAATGTGAGAAAACAGCTTACCTGCAAATGTCAATTTGTTTAAAGGTGAGAATGCAACTGACATCTGCACTAAGTGGTTTTGAAATTTTTCGCAGGTTCGAGTTATGGAGGGTTAATTTGTCATACAGGAGCCCAAATTGGTTCGAGTAAACAGGGGTTTCGAAAAATTAGGGGTGAAATTATAGAGCTTGAGTGAAGCAAATCCAAGGGAAACCGAGGGTTCGAGAAATCGAGATTTCACTGTAACTGTTCAAAAACATTTATTTTGCTCAGTTGCAGAGTGAGGAATAAAAGGACCAGGGCTCGTTAAAAGCGGAAAACGTGTGGAACAGAAAAAAATTATTTTTCGCCTTATTTAGTACTTACAATGTCATAGCATGACTATTTGGACCTGTAAATGTTTCGCTCATCGTTTTTCACTAGGAGAAAGCCAAATTAAAACTATACTGTAGAAAAAAAAAACACTGCATTATCTATGTTTATTTGCCCATAAAACCACAAGATTATGGATACCTCCATAATGACATTTATCTAGAGGCTAGCGTTTGGCTGTTCTGAAGGACGGAATTCGGAATATATGTGTTCATCAATAATCAAGTTAATCACCTCAAACTCTGTGGTTTTATCTCTGTTGTACAAAGAGAGTACAGGACATATGTTCGTCCTCATTACTTTGTATCCTTCGAGGAGACTTCAGAGAATTTTCCCGCCTCCATCATTAATCATTCTGCCTTCAGTACTGTCCTTCTTCTTTTGCGTACGACTGGGCCTGTTTTTACGCCCACCTGCGCTAGCGATACTTCAATTTAGATGATTAATTTGTCACTGAAGTTGTTTTAGACAATAAATAGCCACTCTCATGGCCAGAATACTCCAGCTTGGATATCTCACTTTTGTTCAGGGTTGTATCCTGGTAAACAAATGGTGGCTAGCAATTAAAAGTCCACGCTGGCATCTACATAAAGATACTTTGTATGATGACAAGGATGAAGTCTATGGTAATTATTCCTTATGGAGCAGGAACTTTCAAGAAACCATTGTGGGCTTAATGGAGAGAGCCCCAATACAATATTTATGCTGCATTATTTATTTAGATAATTTTTTTCTTAAAGGTGTGAATTGAATTGGCGCTTTTAACAGCTGTTGGAGGATTGTTCCATGTTTGAACCCCTTAAATACGACAGTACAGTCAACCTGTATTAAGCGGTCACCCTCGGGGAATGGCTAAATGACCGCTTAATACAGGTTGTACAGAATATATCACTTACTTGGTTAAGAAAGTTTGGCGATAAAATGGTATGACAAAGGAGAGCATGGTATTGAAACGGACTAGTAAAACATTCACGCCACAATTGTGCAGCTCATTAGAAACTCAATTGCCTGGCACACTATTTGTTACCATATTTAAGTGGTTTCCTTTTACAAAGTGACCGTTTAAAACAGGTCAAGACAATAGAAATCAGCTCGTTGAGACTTAGTTTTGGGTGACCGCGACCGCTTAATAGAGGTGACCGTTTAATGCAGGTCAGGATTACAGTAATTAAGGGAAGTAATTTTCGGGACTTTGACAACTGACCGCTTAATAGAGGGTGACCGCTTAATACGGCGCCGCTTAATACAGGTTCGACTGCATATTGTTTATAATTGCTTTGAGGATAATCCCACATGGATTTCTGACAATGACCTGCTATGACAATGGCAGATGCTGTTAGTTATGGTAGAGATCTAGAGTATTTTTGTCGCCTGGTGCGAGAGGATGAAACCACAATGCTGTTGCGATTTCTAGAGCAACGGGCTGATGGTTTTTATGAGTTGAAGAAAAGAAGAGTTGAAAGAAGAGCACGTAGAAAAACATCTTGTATTCATGCCAAATGTTATTGTAAACTGGAAAAGGGTTGGTCAATTTGAGATTCCCCAAAAGAAAGAAGTAAAGAAAAGGCATACAGAACTTTGGAAGAATGTACATTTGAGAGAAAAAGGTAAAAGAATAATAATTTTTCTTTGATCTCTCAGTTCCTACAATTATTTTTATTAATCTAAGTTTGATGGCTTGTTGGCAACCTAGCATCTCATATCCAGCGTGTGCTCATAAAATAGTTGTTAAATCTAACATAACAAATTCTATAGAAAAGCAATATGGCTGATCGTGAAAAGAATATTTTAACGACATTTGTAAGTCTACTGACCAACTTTCATTTTATAAAACTTAACCGGCCATTTAACACAATTGGGTGTTTCAGTGAAATGCGGTTCATGGGAGCGCGTCACCGAGATCGAGAGGACTCAGATGTGAGTAAAAAATTCTTATATCTCAGGGGCACCCAAAAACAGTTTTCTATTCCCATTTCATGCGGACTTGACAGCTAAAATGTATAGTCAATATTCACTTTAGTAAGCTTTAAAACAAATTGGTCGTATTTTTTTAGTCCTAACAAATAACCTTTCCAACAGGGGCTAAAGGTATATGCTGCAGATTCATTTGTTATGGAAAAAATAAGGAAAACAAAAGAACCAGCGCAGTTAAGTTCATGGAAGTGGATGAGAAAGGTATAGCTGTTGGAGGACTAAGGGTGTTTGTCTTTGGGAAAATCCGAATCCGGATTTTTTATCCAAAATAACTCAGACCATGGTGTGTGAAAGGAACCGACAAATCCACTGGGTAAGGATTGGTCAGTTCCTTTGATACACTATGATCAAAGTGATCTTGGGTTAAAACCGGACACAAAATTTCCCAAAGAAACTCACCCTTAGTAGCATCCCCTCTTTATGGCACACGAAATACGCAAGTCAAAAGGTACTTTCAAGGTTTTGTTTTTTTTTAAACAACTATTCCCTTTTGCTATAGGTGGTAGATTTAAAACAAAAGTTGTTACTCCACTACGACTTCATGTTGCAAGAGGAAAAGAAGCCAACGAGTGGATATTTTTTTTTCAACTGTATGAGGTGAACTGAGCGCAATAATGTCCATAATTGCTTACAATACCTCTGTAGATTAAATATTTATGTATCAATTTCTCACACAAGTTAACAAATAACAACAGGAAACTGATGACAGCAAATAAAATGGATGTAACTTCCTGGAAAAACTTGACACCAACAACACCAGAGCAAGGAGACGCACAAAGTTGTGGTGTGTACGTAATTAAGGTGGGCACATAAATTCAAATTACTTCATTTATGGAAGGCTCTCATCACTATTAAATTAAATAAAAGAAATGTCAGCAAACAAATTTTGATGTGATTCTAGGTGGCTGAATTTGTGGTAGAAGGGAAAGAACCTTGTTTTCACACGTGAATTACAAAAGAATTACGTTTATTATTTGCGTCCTCTCAGTGTACCTGGCACTGGCTCCAATTCGCGCGCTCTAAAAATAAATCTCCACGGTCAAACTAAAGAACGGCTCATGAGCAACACCTTCGAAAAGTTGCACAACTTACCATAACAAAAATACTCTGGTTACTGCTACTGTTAAAGTGTGCGACTGAGGGTGGAGTTGTCTGCGGCAAAAAAAAAAACATACCAAGAAATAGAAATACTAATGGTCACCAACTGTGACGAGACGGCAAAGAAAGGTAAGGTTTATACATTAACATTTTTTCTCACAGAGATGCTATTCCTTTGCTGCTTCACTTTTCTATTTTTTTCTATCAAATGCTACAGCTTGTTTGGCTTCTAAAAGAAAAGGAAAAGGCAATTTAAATTGATTAAGTTTCAAATATATGCAGAAAGCCCATTAAACTATTATGCAGATAGCAGAAAGACTATGAGTAAACAAGATTAACCATCACATTATAAGATGGTTGATTAGCTCAAAGGATGCTGATGTGTCAAACAACCAAATCTCAAAGTTTCCTAACACGTAACATCTTCTTAAACTATCTGCTTATAATATGCATTGTCTACAGTGAAGAACGATAGTTAGAGAATGTTAGTTGATGGAGACGTAAACTTTAGTCGATAATAATTTGCTACAAAACCTCATCGCGAATTGAACTAATCACTCGCAGCCAGAAATGGCAAATGCTAGCTAGATTTTGTCCGAAATTATTCCACAAGAAATGATTGTTACAGTTGAAAATATAACCGATTCTTATTGGCTATAATGAGGGATATCTCTACTTTTGGACAAAATAAGTGAAGATAAGATTGAAGTGAAATATTACGATCTTTCAATAGGCGCCAACTAGAAATTAATGAGCGCTCGTAATTGTTTTTTCCTGGCCAATATATGATGGAAACAAATCCAAACTAAGTTTGACTCAAGCAACTCAAGAGGGGATTTGTTACTTTAAAGCAGAAACATTTTAATCCTAAATCTTGCATGATCAGAACAATAAAAAAATAATAATTCTCCAATAAAGAAGCAACAATGAGACGTAGAGTGTGGAGGAAGTTGTTTGATGCAGATGCAGACTAAATCCAGCTGACAAAGTTTATGTTGTACAGTCAAAATTTTGTTGAATTAGGAAAACGTGAAAACATCTCATGGAGAATATTTAACCCTTTCACTACCAAAGAGGTCAAAAGCGGCCAACCGGAAATGCCCTGTTATTCCTAGAGCAGCCAAAAGCGGCAAAGAAAACAAATGAAAAGAAAATGTTAGACTTTCCTTGGATTTCTTGGATCTTGTCAAGAACAAGATCCTTGTTTTGAGATCAATTTTCAGTCTAAAGCAACAGCTAAAGCGAGACTTTTTCAAATACTGGCAATGACTTTACTATGGGATATACGTATAACTTTTTTCACTTTGTTTAATGCTTTTAGAATGACATGATTCACATGCAACAAAGAATTGACATGCGTCATGCACTGATGCATATTCCCATTTCTTTCACTATTTCGCCATGACAACCTCCTCAATCTCCTGAGATATCAACGGCCCGAAAAAGTCCCTCTGTCTTACACGATATACCTGTTTAGAACTGTTCATGTTCATATAGCCTTAAAATCCTGCAATTGAGTCATCGCAATATTTTCTCCACCTCAGTCTGGGAACATATGTAATTTGGGAAAAATATAAAAGGATTATTGCACTAATTATTCACTTGAATGTTAGCTTTAAATTTTAGATGTCATAGTAGACAAATAATTGTACATAAATAGAAGTTATACTTATGAAAAATGAGGTTATATTGGTACAAATACGGAATTGTTTTTTTTTTTTTAAGTAGAAAAGCTAAAAAATCTGTATATTTGTCCAGTAAACGTAATTATCTTGTTAATTTAGTCTCATTTCCTGGGGAATTAATCTCTCAACAACTGGTTTCTAACTGCATGCTGTTGAACCATTAAATGTCACTTACAATTACCTTGCCTCGGACCATTAAGTGCATTGCCCTTATCTCTCTATCAACTGCCTGCTTGAATGGGTCTTTTTGCTCAGCCTGAACAGTTATTTTCACATACCAGTGTCTTCTCCATAGTTCGTCATTTCCTCATTGGTAAGGAGCTCTGTGATTCGTTACACTCAGTGTCCTTTCTTCATCACAATGGTACCCTTTGGTCGTCCTGGCAATCGTTGGACCTCAATTATTTCCACGAAAAATTAGATTACAAATATATTACAACAGGAAAAAAATCACTGAAAAGAAGGCAAAAATGTACGTTGTTCCGAAAAATGAGTCTTGTGACTTGTGGAATTTTTAAGACCCATTTCATGCAACTTTAGAACATTTTGCACATTAACATATAAAAGTATGTAAAATTATCTGCTGTTTACAAACACAGAATAATGTTAATGGGAATTAAAAGTGTATATTGCAAAACGAAGAATAAAACTTGTTTAAGATAAGTTGCTGTATTTCATTTGTATTACCAGCAATTACTGCCTCCTTAATTAATAATGAGATACATGAAACATGTGCCACAGGCCATCACCAGCTCTTTGTTTGACTCAGTCTTTTGTTATTGTTATACTAGCCTTTGTTTCCCCTGACCGGCTTCCCTCAATGATTTCCAGGTTTGTCTCTTGTATAGCCTTTTAAAAATTGTACCGGAGACCTCTGAAGATAGCTTTTATGACTCCCGTTGTGCTTATTCTTCAATAATCTGCTTTAAGAACTGCTTTAACAATAGTTCTCTCCACTTGATTTGACAGAATTTCATCATCTTCACTAAACATACCTATTTGGTCAGTGCTGTCTCCTGGTTCAAGAGTGTCAAAAACCACACTCCTTGGATCTTCAGCTTTGAAATCAAAGATTTCACTACTATTTATCAGTGGCACTCATAGAACCAGTTTCCATGTTGTTTTCGTGCACTTTCTTCTCGCATGAAACATTTAACAGTTGACTGCGCTTCCGATGCCTGATCTCAACTTTTCCTGATGTTGCTCTTCCAGTATACCTTTCACAGGGACAGTGGACGTGCCGGTAAGACTTTTGCGAACAATAGCACCATTTCAAATGCGTCAGCCTAAGTCCTCTTTCTGCCTGCTTCGTGGCAATCGCACACCAGTTTCGCCGCCATTTTGTTTTTCAACTTAGAGAAGTCTGGTGCCGAGTTTCCTTTTGCGCATGCTCCATACACGCATGGAAGAATGGGACATGTTCGCAAATTACGCAGGTGGATTTATTGAGAAACAAGTCATGTGTAGTCCTTAAGGAAAGCCACTGGATTCGTGGGATATAGAAGATGTATACTATTTTGTAGAGGCAAATTTTTTCATGGAAGTCACTGTAAAATTCAAAGGTACTGTTCAGGGCTTTTTGTTAAAGTGCTACTGTGATCAAATTTTTGCCTCTTGAATTTTAAGGTTTATCACATAGAATTCTGGGAAAGATTAAAAACGCCGTTTACCGTTGCTAAATATCTCCATTGGTTCAGGAGATATTCAACTTTCAAAAATGTGTAAAATATGCAAATGAGGACTGATGACGTCATACTATCAACTCAATATATCATCAAGTATATAAATAAAGCTATCTCAGTCAATTTACAGCAGAGACCATTGAAACCTGGTAGGCTAATAGTTCTAAAGGTAATACACTTACGGCTAATTAGGTTCCCATGGCAACTCACTCTTTTCCAGGGTCCTCCAACCTGATTTTAATATTTTAGTGACTTTCAGCTTGAAAAACATTCAACAAGGCCACGAACTCGACCCAACATATTTATACGCTTGCTGGATCACGCAGATGAGACACCATTGGCAAATATCAAAATAGAATGCCAACGGTGGCCAGCAAAGCCTTAAGTATCAGGGAGGACTGGAACTCAGTATGTTGCCATGGTAACAAAACTGATAAGCTCATACTGTGGAGCGCACCTAGAACAATGTCACTGCAAACAATCAAGCATTTCTGATACAAATTGGCTGAGATATCTTTTTTCATAATATTTGATTAAAATTCGGTTGATATTATGACGTCATCACTTGGCTAATTTGCATATTTTAAAAACTTGAATATCTCTGGAACAAAAAGATATATTTGAAAATAGTAAACAGCATTCTTCTTCTTGTACAGACTACTTGTTTATGTTTTAAAATGGCTTAGATTTGAAAGACGCGAATTTCGTCATAGTAGCACTTTAACTTTTTGGCAACCGATCCTCTTGTAATGCCATTTTGTTGTGTGAGTGATTGTATTTATAAATCTCATCCGCAAAATGGTATTGTCAAATTAATCCCTATTAAAGACCTAAGACCTTTTGCCTGTTTTATCCCTCGGTAATAAACCACCAAAAGAAGTATCTAAAACAAGTGGTCAGAACGGTTTGGTCAAAGAAGGCTGTATCATTAAAGATGCAACTGCTGCAGGAACCATTCACATCTGGGATGACTTGCTGTCAAAGCTCACAACTGGAAACAGCTACAAGTTCACCAATCTAACTGTGAAAAATTATTCCGGAATGGCCTTGCTTGGTACTGCTCCAACAAAATATATAGAAACAGACTTAAAATTTAATTGCACAAAAGGGCCAGAACTTCTTTCAAACACTGAAAGAGAACTAACTATTGCAGAGTTTAACTTCGTGGATAAGGTCAATATCTACATGACCTGTCAAATTAAGTCATGTCAGAAAAAATGCCACATGCTATGGGCTCAACAATTTTAATTTTTAACCGCCATTCTTGCTGAGCCACCCAAAGGGTTAAATCAGCAATCAAGAACATATCTGCCAGACTTCCTGCCCAAATTGATGGGGAACCTCGTTGGCTAACAGCATTCACTGATCTAATGCTTATCCTAATGAAAAAACAATATTTCTCAAGCTGCACAAAATGACGAAATTGCTGCAGCTTTCCTGAAACTGGATAACATCTCTGTAAAAATAAACATGCAATTCAATCGTATCCTTTCAGTATAAGACGATTAATCCACCTAGTAGAAACTGAAACACTACTGTACATATTTTAACAAGTTTTTATAACTTCTGAATCATTATTACTTGAATTCCTCCTTATTCATTAAAAACTTGACAGTTGTTGAACTTTGATGTACATTGATCAGACATTTTGATATGTATCTGTATTCTCACAGTACAGTTATCACTGTTCAGAATAAACAAAATATTTTACCAATGTCACAACTTTATTCATAAATTTAGTGAAACCATTTTTTTAACAAAGTTATTATAGTATAAACAATGTGCACTTCCTTTTAGAATTTTTCAGACAAAATTTGTAACCTATAAATAAGTCTTTGTTCCTGTTTACTTTACATTTACAAGTTTTTAATAATTGAAAATAACAGCAGAACGTTAGTCTGTATTCCTGTTAACTTTCTGTTTCTTTCAAGGTTTCTTGGAATTTAACACAGAAATAAGAGGACATAAATCTTAAAGCAGTTATCACTCTGTTCCTCTTCAACAAACACTGCAATCAATTTTATAACCATTTGGTAATTGATTGTATTATTTTCTTTTGACTCTTTTCTCTAGCTGAAGCCGACTTTATAACTGAAAAGTTTCAGTGCATGTGAATAAATGTAGTGTAGCGATATTCAACTTTCTTGGAGGTAGAGTGTAGATTTGCATATTGCGTTGCATGACTTCATATGATTTTTACTCTTCTCTGTTGACACTCTTTTCTTTGATGGACAGGTTAGAGGAGAAAATTCAAGGACAAAGAAGCTGCATATACTAAAGTCTCCCCTCACAATGACTTTCAGAGACCGACAACATGTATGACTTAAAATGGTAAGGAATCATAAATTAAAAACCCCATTCAACTATCATAATTAAATGCTTTATAGTGAAATGCTGAGGTTTATTTAAAAGCATATTTGAAGACGAGGTAGGGGGCATTATCTAGAGACACTTCTTTCAATCGGTAAAAGAAATTATCAGCTTTCATTGGGTAGTTTTAAAATTTACTCATACCATAATCACCAGGAAGAGCTTCAAGACAGGCAACGCTGAGGGCATTTGATTTTTGTCACTTGACTTTGCGGCAATGGGTTGACTTGGTTTGAAAGGAATAAATGCCTGGGAAGCAATAGCACTGTCTCTAACATATAAAATATTAAAAGTAATTTGATGCTTTCAACACAACACTTCCACTTAAGTTGCCTCTCTTTTTGTTTGCAGCCATGCATGTGGTTTTAATCACCAAGGATATACAAAGTCGATATTTAACATTCACGTTTTTTTCTGCAGAACATAACAGTCACTTGTGTAAAGGAGGATCAAGTTTGTTACATTAGTCCAGTACCAGCTGACTTCACAAGACCAAACATGTCATTTAGAGGACTCAAAAAGGAAATGCATTCATTAGCCATCTGTTTAACATATACTTCTACAGAAAGATCCTTTTTAATTTAACATGAAACAAAACGTGGACTAGCTTAAAAGGAACCTGGACCATGACATTCCTGTCCATAGGGATTTCTACCAAAGATGAACCATCGAAGGAAAAAACAGAAAAATCAGTGTGACAAAGGTACACGATCTCTCCCAGTCGCTAGCCACCGCAATTACCTTTGGAGACATCCAGAAAAAGCGCCACCCCGAGTTGGAAGGATTCCTGGTTCTTCGCACGCACCTAAGAGGGTTTGACATTATCCTCTATTGCCCTGATTTGACCTTTTACTGGTTAGCTACTTTGCCTGGACAACAAAAGCCTTGTTAATTCTGTGGACCATTGGACCATTGAGTACATTGCCCTTATCTCTCTATCAACTGCCTGCTTCAATGGGTCTTTTTGCTCAGCCTGAACAGTTATTTTCACGTCCCAGTGTCTTCTCCATAGTTCGTCATTTCCTCATTGGAAGGAGCTCTGTGATTCGTTACACTCAGTGTCCTTTCTTCATCACAATGGTACCATCTGGTCATCCCGGCGATCGTTGGAGCTCAATTATGTCTACGAAAAATTAGATTACAAATATATACCCTTACAACAGGAAAAAAATCACTAAGAAGAATGCAAAAATGTATGTCGTTGCGAAAAATGAGTCTTGTGACTTGTGGAATTTTTAAGACCCATTTTATGCAACTTTAAAACATTTTGCACATTAACATATAAAAGTATGTAAAATTATCTGCTGTTTACAAACACAGAATAAGGGAATTAAAAGTGTATATTGCAAAATGAAGAATAAAACTTGTTTAAGATAAGTTGCTGTATTTCATTTGTATTACCAGCAATTACTGCCTCCTTAACTAATAATGAGATACATGAAACATGTGCAACAGGCCATCACCAGCTCTTTGTTTGACACAGTCTTTTGTTATTGTTATACTAGTCTTTGTTTCCCCTGACCGGCTTCCCTCAATGATTTCCAGGTTTGTCTCTTGTACAGCCTTTTAGAAATTGTACCAGAGACCTCTAAAGATAGCTTTTATGACTTGCGTTGTGCTTATTCTTCAATAATCTGCTTTAAGAACTGCTTTAACAATAGTTCTCTCCACTTGATTTGACGGAATTTCTCACATTTGTAATTGGCATTTTTATAGAGTTGTAAAGCATTGAGACTTAGTGTAATGCTTAATTATATATTAGTATATTATTACTTCATCATCTTCACTAAACGTACCTATTTGGTCAGTGCTTAACAGTTGACTGCGCTTCCAATGCTTGATCTCAACTTTTCCTGATGTTGCTCTTCCAGTATACCTTTTACAGGGACAGTGGACGTGCCGGTAAGACTTTTCCGAACAATAGCAACATTTCAAACGCGTCAACCTAATTCCTCTTTCTGCCTGCTTCGTGGCATTCGCCCACCAGTTTCGCCGCCATTTTGTTTTACAACTTAGAGAAGTCTGGTGCCGAGTTGTCTTTTGCGCATGCTCCATAATCGCATGGAAGAATAGGACATGTTCGCAAATAACGCAGGTGGATTTATTGAGAAACAAGTCATGTGTAGTCCTCAAGGAAAGCCACTGGATTCGTGGGATATAGAAGATGTATACTATTTTGTGGACGCAAATTTTTTCATGGAAGTCCCTGTAAAATTCCCAAACGAAGGCAAGAGGTTGTTTCATAACTTTTCGACGATAAAACGGGTTTGAAAGCTGATCCAATACGACGGAGTTTCGGATCAAAATTTTCATTCAGGTATCCTGGTCCATTCCTCGCCATGATTCAGATGTTTAGGTGTGCTAGCGTGCAAATTCGTGCATAATTCTCCTTCCTAATACTATAATAATATTAGCTCAAAGAACAAACACTTTTCTTTAGGTTTAGCGCCATGAGAGGTTTATTGAGTGAAATGAAAGGCAGAAAACAAGAAAACTACACAATCACTCCACAGACAAACCTCTCGACCCAAAAACGGGTGGGTAGGGAGGGTAAACAAAATTAACTTCACAACTATCAGAATTAACTAGCGCAACACAGAGCGAATCACTCATAAAAGAATTGTCTCAACCATGTGCGTACATGCGCGGCGGTTTATATAGATCTACATTAATAATAAACTAAAATAAGATCTATTGCGACACGTTATTACTACCAAAGGTTGCACGCATCGAATTAAACATTTTAAGCGAAGCTCAAAATTAACCAAGATAATTTGAGGGATCAGCTTTAGATCCAGTTTTAAAAATGGGTGTAATAAGACAATCACACCAATTTTGAGGCATTGTACCTGAGCTAAGGGCCTTGTTAAGTAGCTGTAAATAAACTGGCATTAACTCGTTTAAGCTAGATTTGATCATTTCATTTTTGATTCTATCTAAATACGGAGATTTATTGTTTTTTAGCTTCTTCGCCGCTGTACGTATTTCAAGTTCAGGTATAAGGTAGTCCAAGGAGTTGGGATGAGTCGCATTTTCTAGCCTATGTAACGCAAAATATTTCTACTTTGAAATGCCCGACGCACTTCCCTAATCTCCAATTACTACTAGTTTTAAAGGTAATGATCAATAATCGTCCCTGGGCCTAACAAAATTGCTAATCGAATCGCTAGTAGTTTGTTGATGGATGACACGTTTAGACAACCAAAATGGATTTGAACGATTACACCAAGCAAGCTCGTTTGAATGTAGATAAACCAGATGTCAAAAAAGTTCGAACTGATAAAAGAATGTTTACAGTACGTGTTCATAATACGTAAAAGAGACACCACTTTATAGTTCTATATGACAGCATTTAACAACTATCCACCAAGGTATGTTTTCAAGGAACTTATTCCCATGGCGAACCACAAACAGTTTTAGTTACATAATTCGGAACGAGTGGCCTGAAAACTTTCACACGCCATAAAAGATAACTTTTTGTTGGATATAAGGGGTCATGGGCGGGTTCAAATGCGTGAGTCCATCAGCTTAATAGTCAATGGAAGAATAACAAAGTTCTAGGACTTAATCGAAATCGCTCACAATAACTCTATCTGACCAATTACAATGTTTGCTAAGAAAACATTACATATTTTTTCGTTTAGACTTCCTGAGTTTGCGTTCTTTGTCTTCTTTAATTCTGGGCTAAAAGCGAACATCACCAAACATTGCCGACAAAAACACTTGCCATGAGGGTCGTTGTTGATAAAAGGATGATCCAAGAAACCAGAAACAAAACCACAATCCCTGACAAACAGCCATATTGATCAAACATAGCCCCCATTTGCAAAAAACAAACGATTTTGGTCAAACAATACCAAATTGAAGGAACATCTCGAGGAACAGGCAATTGAAAATACCCTAAATACTGGCATCAACATAAACTTGTTGTGTAACGCTAACGTAAGCTTTTCAGCATTTCTCTTGTCCGTGACTTTGGACAATGACATGAAGTTAGAAGCACTGCAACAATCCATCATTATGGCGACTGTCAGGGCGAAACATACGGCGCCGGATCAACCCTACAAAGTTGACGGTACGATTTGCACTTCCAAAAATGTTCTGTTCACCGAGTGATGTCGGAAATGTAATGCCCTTTCCAACTACGTAGTGTGCATTTATGCGCCTTTGCGTTAGACACCTTATCAAAACCTTGATCTTTGTAACCACTGCCTTGGTTTTGCTCCATTTGCTGAAACAGAAGACGACATGACACTGTTTGGCATATTTTGGCCACACACGTGGCCGTTCATTGTTAGCAAAATATGACATGAGAGAACAATAACTCTAAATAAAACTGTACCCAGCAAAGGTGAGGGGATACCAGCCACCGACCTAACCATGCTTATAAATTCTGCGGCTTTTAAGGGAGCTGGTGAAAGAGGGAAGTGACGAGTTTCCCTTGGATATACGCCTTAGTTCACTGTTGTATGATCTGCGCCAAAGAGGACAAATGATGGTCTAACCGAGCCTTATGTAGGGTAATTAGCTAGAGTATCTCCTTACTACCTTCCGAACGGAAGCCACAGAACAGATGCACTGATAAGGCGCATAAAATCATTTATTTGTTAAATAAATATCTTTTTTCGCAGTATCTGGGTAATTTTACGCCAGCTCGTTTTCGTTCTTTAGATCGTCTGTTCTGGATCCAGGTTACCACTTGCTGTTTTAACAAGCCCAACAGGCTTGCGAGCCATGATCTGGACGTGGACGATAAATACTTTTTAAAATTAAAATTTTTTCTAAAGCTTCAATCTGAAATTCTGTGAAAGTTCTCTTCTTTCTTGTTCTCGAGGTCTCAGGCAGAACCAATCCCGGGCGGCAGGATTACCCTGGAGGGTGCGACCATAATGCGAACTTAATATCACACTCTCGAGGGAAGAAGTTCTCCACGAATCTTTCCAATTTTTCAATACAGTACTCTTCTGCAAAAATTGGGCTCCTATAGCGTTTTGCCAATAGACTACCGTTACGAAGGCAAGAGGTTGTTTCATAACTTTTCGACGATAAAACGGGTTTCAAAGCTGATCCAATATGACGGAGTTTCGGATCAAAATTTTCATTCAGGTATCCTGGTCCATTCCTCGCCATGATTCAGATGTTTAGGTGTGGTAGCGTGCAAATTCGTGCATAATTCTCCTTCCTAATATTATAATAATAACAGCTCAAAGAACAAACACGTTTCTTTGTTTGGTGAACCCGTGGAAAGAGCATATGAACAATTGATGACGTTTTTTCCAAATAGCCGTTCAATTTTACAAGAGCTCAAACAGAAAGAATTTACAACCGAGTTTGAGTAGGTTTGGCGTCATGAGAGGTTTATTGAGTGAAATGAAAGGTAGAAAACAAGAAAACTACACAATCACTCCACAGACAAACCTCTCGACCCAAAAACGGGAGGGTAGGGAGGGTAAAAAAAATTAACTTCACAAGTATAAGAATTAACTAGCGTAACACACAGCGAATCACTCATAAAATAATTGTCTCAACCACGTGCGTACATGCGTGGCGGTTTATATAGATCTACACTAATAATAAACTAAAACAAGATGCCTGCTATACTGGCATTACGCGTGATGCTGGGGCTGATGCATTTATTGCAACTGTATGCTTTGCCGATTGATAAAACTATCCAACTATCTGCATGGAAATTTCACAAGTTTAAAAATTATAATGTAGCAGCTCAGTGCAACAGAACAATTTAGTTATAAACTGGAACATACATGCCTGTGTACATAATTTACGTACACCATTACAACGCCTAAAATGTGCACGAATTGTACGAAATTCGTCGTCAGTTTTCAAATAGCGCGAACAATACGAAACAAATTTTGACAGTGCAACTCAAAAATACTTAACCGGAACAGGCCAACTTACTCGAATGGGAAAGGCTCTTCAGAGAGTACCACAATTTCGCACGCACTGATGTAGTGAGCTTTCCCCGAAGTAACCCAGCCACTGCCATCCCGAACGCATTCACTTTAGAGAATTCGTGAATCATAGTGTTAGAAGACGCACCTTCGACGGATGTCCATTACCCGCGAGTGCAGTGATTATGTTGCCTTATCAGGTCTGGTAAACATTTTCGATATTCCGGTTGCAACGGTGTCTGGCTAAGGAGACGGCTTATCTATAATCTACCCAAGTAACCATAGACAAGAAGAAGCCGATTTCGACAGCATTCCTTTGGTGAGCCAAATGAATAACACCCTTATTTACTTTTGATGAAAGAGCAAATTCTTCTTTTATTGCATAAGTGAATACAATGCAAATTGGAAGGAGAATCTAGCAAATGATCTGGAGTAAGTTATTCATTTGTACAATTACCAACTTCAATAGCAACAATATTGTATGCAACCATTTCTGCATATTTACTATAGCCAACTCATTCTAAATAGAAATGATATTATTAACATAATTTCAGAATATTACCATACTATTTTCAACCTAGCTACTTCCAAAAATGATAATACCATTCTGTATTTAAAAGCGACGAAGAGAAAAGCCATGATTATTTACTTCAAATTTACTGCAAATTCTGAATTGAAATAAAATTGCCTAAAATTGTTTCTAGAAAATCTGAATGAAGTTCGAGAAGGTGTTCCGCATTTGAGTGATCGTTTATTTTAAGTCACGTCGAGTTCTGAAGAATTGTTTGAGCTCAATTTGTGGTTATGAGCTAATAAAATCTGAAAATAGTGCAGTGTGTTTGTTCTTAGGCCTTATTTCCACCATTCCACGCAATAAAACACTAACACGCTTTTTGGTTTTCAATTTTTTCAATCACGAATGCGACAAATCCACATCCAGAACATATCTGCAATTTAAAGATGGCGGAATTTCGCACGAAACACCAGGAGGATTAAAATTCGCTTCACGTCGCAAAACAAATTTCTAGTACAACACTTACCGCAGATTTGGGTCCTCGATGGATGTAACTTTGTCGCTTATGTAGTGGAATCCTCCCGAAAACTTCGCTTTTCTTGTATTCTTACAGTTTTTATAACCCTCCAATAACAAAGTCGACATACTTTCCCATAACTTGGTACGAAACTTGGCCAAATTTTCCACTGATTTTATGGAAAAGATCGCGGTTTTCGATTGCTGTCGGATGGAAGCATTCTTGATCAGCCATATTCACTCGTGGGATGATGAAATATCTGTCTAAATGGGTGAATTTGATTGGTTCAAACACAAAGGCCCTTCGCTTCATGAATCGTAGACAAAGGCTTTGGATTTGGTTGCTACGGAGTTGCTATGCTAATAAAGAAGTGCGCTGCCTCCCATTACTGTGGGCGTCATGGTACTAAATTTACCCTCCGAAAGCGACGTTAACCCGTTAACCATACATAGCGTCTATTTTTCCCGCGAAAATCATCAGCGTTCATCTTATCACCTTCACCAAGCATCTTTTCACCTTGGAAAACTACCAATGTCCCCTTGGGGGTGTACTTTGGTTCAGTTTTGCTTGGGCTTGGTATGTGTGGCTTGTCCAATTTTCCCTTTCGTAAACAAGTATACTGTTTACATTCCCCCTATTTTTCCGTGGGATTCTCGAGACCGGTACGGTAAGCTTCTATGTAACCGCCGCCATCTTGGTTTATAAAAACGAGCGCTATCTGGGGATAGTGTCTAAACTACCGAGGGGAGTAGGAGTGGTTGTTAGTATGGTATGTTTTCCGGCCGCCCCCTAACTCCCCTCCCCTCCCCTTTGTAGTTTAAACACTCTCCCCAGATCGCGCTCGATTTTACAAACCAAGATGGCGGCAGCTCCATCGAAGCGTTCTCGAGAATCCCAGGGAAAAATAGGGGTACTGTGAACAGTCTAGTTAGCAAGCGATGCCGTTTTTAACTTTGCTGAGGCTCAGTACACTTGTATTGGTGAGTTGTGAATTCCCTGTGTGAATGAGACAAAAACAAAAATAAGTTAAACAGCTTTAGTCATAAGAATCAGTTAAAAAGTTTATGTCATATTTTTTTTGCTCAACACCAGTACCTTAAACGTACCTTAAAACCTCCCTCGAGGATAAATTCCCTAAGAGGTACCAAATCTGCAACAAATCAAGAATTGGTTTCACCTCTGTAAAACTTTTATAACAGCACCTAACAGCCTAAGCATATGTATAACCTTTTATTTTTTTCAGTTATACTGTTGACATGACATTTGGAATGTGCAATGGTGAAGTTCGGAAAATGGGAGTCCTTGCAAGCACAAGTTTGTGTTGTGGTGTTCAAATGTAGCCTACTGCATAAATTTTGACCCTGTTGCTCAACCAGATGTTAAGCAGAAATTGGCTTGGATTGCGACTGGAGAATAATTGCCTCTTCCTCACTATCAGCCTCTTCGCAATCAAGCAAGCCAAGAGAATCAAGAATCTGATTGTTTAGCTGTACCTGCACAGCTGAAGAGCAGGCATTACAACCAGAGTACTACGCAGTTCCAGAAATCACTGATTAAGTGATGTCTGAAGAGAGTGGAGATGACTCTCAAGATACTTTTATTGCATCAATAACTTGTGGAATTTAAATCACTGGTAGCTTTTACATTGCTGCCATCAAACACTGTACTGGAAGATTTAAAAACAAACTAGTGGCATTAAAAGGTTACATTTGTGTATAGTGATTTGTGAATTTGCAAAGCACATGCAAAAATGCTACTGTCGTCAGTTACTTTTACTGAAAAGACCAGCATGACTGCTTTCGGTAATTTTTTTTAAATCCTGAATTGACCTTTGGCTTATGAAATATTACTTTTCAATATAACCAAACACATGAACTTCACACGTGATAGCTTCTCAATTGCCTGGTCAGGCAACATTTATTGTGCTACTGACTTAAGAACTCTCAGTCATCTGGTAGCCCTAAAATTATCCTGGTCAACAGCACAAACCTTTTTGATTTTAATAAACACTATAGCCCAAAAGTGTGCTTTTTTGTTTTTGTGCACATGCCTGTTTAATCAGATGTTGAGAATAGCTGCAAGAAACCCCAAACTGAAGCTGCAAGAGAGTACACCTCTTGTGGTTTCTTGCAGCTATTCTTTGCTTCTGATTGGGCAGTTGGCACATGCAAACAAACTAAGCATAAATTAACAGCGTACACACATTTGGGCTAAGGTTTAAGGTTAAGGTATAGTTCCCTCCTCTAATCTTGTGAAACTCCCTAAATAAGTCTGTTGTCATAGTAAAAAACACAAACCAATCCGAGAAACAAACTAAGATAAAGTAATTTATTTGCACTGCTTACAAGTACATGCACATCTGTTCTGTAGAATTGCGACTACCTCAGGGTCTCTTTCTATTTTGTTGGTCATAAAGAGAGCTGATTTTAAATTTTAAGTAAAAAGGAGACCCTATTTGAAAACAAGTTACAAAGGTATATGTAAACCCTTTAAGCCGCAATAGACACCAGCATCAAAATCCTCCTGTCAATATATATAAAAAATCAAGTGAACTGGTTATGAGAATAGCTATAATGATCACCAAAAAGAAAATGCGTTGGTGTTTTTATAAATTCTCCCTACACAAACCTTATGAAATCAGGAGGAAGAATTTGTATTTTAATAATGGACGAAGTTAAATGATTCCAAACAAACAAACTACTATAAGAAAGGGAGTTTTTATCACCACAGTTCACTTGTGTGTTTTCTCATGTCTTGCAAGATTGCTTATTTCAGCAAAGACCTTGTTGCAAGTTTCACTCTTGTATGTGCTTAAATGCATTTTGCTTGTGTGCCTTTTCAATTTAGATTCGTGTTAAAAGGTTTTGTTGCAATCTTCACAAACACAGTTTTTGCATCCTTTTACATGCTGTTTACAGTCTTTGTCCATGGTGAAGAACTTTCGGCATGTAGGACATTCCATCTTATTAATCGTTCCTTGTATTTCGTGGAACGCTTATCTGTTCTGGGATCCAGCAAACCTGAAGGGAAAATTTTGGAATAGCGTGATTATTGTTAGGTAGTGAAAGGTAGAAATAGCGTTTATTCGTAAAATAATCACGCTAAGAAGTGAATTGCGGTATTACTACAAACCAAAAAAATTAATGCTGAGAATTTCAAATCACCGGTTTGAAGGAAATTCCGCTATATTGCTCACCAGTGAGTTGATCGCGAAAGATGATGGATTTTAATAGAGAATACCATAACTATATTTCAGCCACATAGAACCGACACGAAAAAGATAGCACTATTTACAGTTCTGTCAACGTCATACTCTTTGGGAAATGTACACAAAGACAAAATTATTTTCGCAGTAGGCAGTACGTGTTTTCCCCGAGAAATACACCGTAGAAACCAAACTTCTCTCGCTTATTGCTCGCGAACGCTTCAGTCCTGATGTCTGAAATTTGGCGTTCATGTCCCATTTAAAGTAATCCCGCACATATGGTTATCAAAAGTGCAAAGGATTAAAGGTAAGCTTTAAAAGCGACGAACTTGTTTAACTTGTTAAATACTGAAATCACCGTAATCTCAATTCGCGCATTTGATAAAGGAAAAAAAGACTGCACAAAAAGCCAAGCGATATTGATGCGAGGTGCGCTTAAGCGCTCTTGTAAAACCACTTAGCCTAATTATTAAAAAAAATCATATCCTTTGCTTGGATTGTAGAAAAATCATGATTCTTGCACGAAAATAAAGGTAAACTTAGAAACTAAAGAGAAACTAAGAATTACTATTCGCTGGAAACATTTCATTTCAATTCATGAAATTAGTGTCAACTTGGCACATCCGGTAATGTTTTCGCTGTTCGCAGCAACAAGCACAATTTGATCGCATACATTTTTTAACTTTGAAAATTCATAATTCTATTGCCATGAATCCTAGAACGGTACTTTTTTCACTTTGAAAACTTTATTTATTGAAATTATTGATAATTGCAAAGCAATGTGCAAGTAGTACTAGTTAAACTCTTACATTAATATACAGTCATTAAGCGCCCTCAACTTGTATTAACTAACCGAACATTTGCAAAATACGTATTGCGAATCATACGAAAATAAGAAAATAATTATAAAGTTTATTTATACCACTAATCCAAAATTATAGCAGTAAATTCGAGTGAGGGTGAATCAGCTTGAATATGGCGTAGGAAGTTATGTGTGTACAATTACTGCGCGCTATCTGTTAACGATCGTATTTAACTATCTGGCCCCAGTTGTTCAAAGGCCGGATAACTTTATCCGCTGGATAAGGCGCTATACAGGGTCTAAAATGTACTTCACGTTAAACGTTGTCCAAGGTTTTCATTAACTCCCAAACTTAACTCTGGTTAGAGTGCCCCGCTTGTACAAGAGAAAATACTGAAATCTTTGCACAGATTGAAACTGTTGGATAGTGACTTATCCACAGGATAAAGTTATCCGGCCGTTGAGCAACTTGCCCCTGGACAAAAAACGACTACAAAGCCACTTGTATGTACAGATATTAAATGCTTTTCCCGATTTTGCTGCACTAATAAAGAAACGAAAGATTTTGAGCTGCAAAAAGGGATATAAAATTTCACACACCTCAAAAGCTGTTTGCCAACTGTTTGCCCATCTGCTCAGGATCAGTTCTTGCGCGTTGCATCATGTCTTCAGCAATTCGAACAGGAGCAGTAGAATTTGGCCACCCAAATGAATCGCATAAGAAAATGCATATCCAAACGGACTGTAGCTGTATGCAGTCAAATGATACACGATATTAATAAGCTTATCTCCTTGAATATCATTCCGGTAAATTCCGTATCCTCTGCGTATCCTCTCTGAGTTCAGAGTTCTGAGTGTTACTGTACAGCGCACCGACAAATGCTCGACCGTCCTAACCTCTGGATAAGAAGAAATTATTTTCTTGTTTCTCGTGAAGACAATTATAATTTAAAGGGTTCGATCATCACATCCCGAATTCCTCCGCATCACTGCAGAGAAGGCTATTGTTCGTAATACAACCTGCCAATCAAAGTTCCTCAACACACCCATTATGCATTTCGTCGCGAGTGTGATCGTTCAGCAAAACTTAGATCACCCGAGGTTTAGAAGACGAGACAGAAGTATACAAGAAACATTACGGTATGTACCTAAAACAAAAAGAGCAAATGGTAGTTCTCGAGTAGAATGGTAAAGATTGTTGCAGCACGGGAGCACATGATTGTGGATAAAGTTTATTTATAAACGTTAAATTTGGTTAAGGTTTACTTTCAGCCACTCGTGTTGAGTGATGTAAGCCGAGGATTACAAGTAGTCCTGTTGACAAATGTTAACCATTTTCAGATGTTCTTTTTTGTTGCGGCATTATTTTTCCTGATGATAAAGGAGATGGTCACCGGTGAAACGCTGCAAATCCCCATCCAAGAAACAGGTCCGATGTGAGTATATGTAATGTTTGTAAATGTCGTTTTAAAAATGTTGTTTACATTTCACTTAGATTGAGCAAAGGGATACTAAAATAGAATGTTTCTGCATCTTTTACAGCGAAGAAGAACCATGCCAAGAGCGTAAGGCCGTTGAACATCCCTTGTAAATATACGTTGAGTTGAAAGGTAATTCTGATCTCCCCTTTAATACGTAAGAGTGCAACTCTCCGCGGGAACTTAGCACATAATGGGCCCTTAGGGGGGGGGGGGTACTCCCCTGTATAAGGTATATAGGTAAGTGCAGCCCCAAAGGCTATGGTTTTTGAGCCGTTTTGGTAACTGATAGCGAGAAAAAGAAATAGATAAAACTATAATTCCAGCTTACTGTGTATTATTGCCCATTTAAAGAATTCTATGCCTTTGTACAAAGGAAAACACTGTTCAAGTTTCTGTGCTTGCTTCAGCGCTAAATAGATGATTTGGCAGTGCTATTCTCGTTCGAAAGTTGCTGTAATATAATTTCCACGCTTGCAATTACACAACAGTAAGAACGTGTTGGTAGGATTAGCAAATTAAACTTATTTTGCAATTGGCATAGATCCCTAAAGCTTCCTTTGTTTTTCCTCTTCTGGGAGGGTATTGTGGCACTGTGATTTCTTTTCTGTGGAAAGAAGATAAGAATACTATTATACATTGTTTCTGACAATTATCTTTTTTTTTTTTTTTTTTCAATATTCAGCCATATTTTGAATTTCTGGCTTACCCTTTGAAGTTGTGTTCTCAGTTTGGTCTGGATTAACCCCCATGCTTCTTTCCACATTTTCTCCTGGCAAGGGATGAAAGAAGGCATTAATTACTTGTGAAATTATTTAAATTTGTTACAGTACATGTAATGGAGTGATGCCAAAGAGCTCGCTGAGTTACCTTCTGAGGAGGAGAGGAGGAGGGCGGAGCCATTGATGACCACTCTGTGAGTCTGACCATTGTCATAGCACAACACGAAGGACTCTGGAAGAAGCCATAAGTGTCAGCAAACCAAAGGGCTTCCTTACTCTTTTTCCTGTGTAGCACATATCAATACCAATTAACGTGGAGCATTGAATTTTTATTTATGGGTTAGAGATTGTTGTGAGTGTTTTGTTTACAAATACACGCAAGCGTTGACCGTACAATGAACGAGACATTTTTAATACTACAGGAGGCATTCTTAGGCCGAGTGCAGATTTGAAAATTTCGAGTTCATTGTACAGTACACAAGTGCGTGTATTTGTAAAGAAAACACGAACTAACAGTCTCTAACCCTTTTAATATACAATCTGAGTTCACTGACGTGATACACGTTACACAAGTCACTGATGAGCCTATCTTTTTAAGATGAAGTGTATGAACACTAACTGTTTTTGACTAATTTCTACATACCAATTTTTACGAACCATCAATAAAAAGTCCGTAAATAAGTACAGGTGTATTTCAATAATAAGCAAATTACAAATCACATATAACACTGCAATTTTGGAATGTGTTGTTTTGGCGTATATGAAAATCACGTGATCGATTTTAACCAATGGGCGCGAGCGTATTTTGATAGAGAACTCAGATCCTATAATGTAGAGTATTGCATTAGAATTTTTCAATAGCTTTAGGGTTTAGTGTTAGGAATAACCTTGGGTTATTAAAATTGAATTGACTGTTATCAGTGTGTTATCAGTGTTTTGCGTTATTTCAGCGTTAGAGATATGACAATTGAAGGAAAAGTTCGATTCCTTTCTCGCGTTGTATGGTGTAGGTTTAAAAGCAACTGAATTGTATGAAGTGAATTTAAATTTAAATCGCCTTTCGATCATCGTTAATAGCGGATCATTGGAAGCAATGGCAGCGAACAGCGCGGAACATGCTAAGAAAGTTCGAGTTTTGGTGCACTTTTATCTCACAACAGAGTATGGACAAAGTTCTGCAAAGCAAATTCATAAAGAGATATTTAATGTGCAATTCTCAACGAAGAACAAGAGAGAAATAAACATTCGCTTTATTGTACACGCCTCGCGAATATTGCGCCAAGTAAATGCTTCGGGAGAAGCTTCGGCATTTCAATTGCGTGAGTGCATAAGGTGGTAGATGGCGGTATTGAGAAGTATCCAGTGAACAATTTCGAAAGGCTTGCATGACTCCCTAGTGTGTGTTTTAAATTTTTTATAATTTTGCTCTCACGAGTATATCTTTGATCGACCGCACTCTTTTGGAAGTTATTGGGCTGTTCTTTGTATATTTCCTTGGTAAAGAAAGGCAAGATTCGTTTGTTCTCATTTTTTTTAAGGACTGCAAGTTTCTTGTTTTTAAATTGCACTACTGAGAGCGTACTTTGATACGGTACGTAGTACCGATATATATAGTTTCCAAATCAGCGATTTTAATGCGCTTTGGTTTAAAATTTCCGTAAATACCTTAGCAATTAAAGATATTGGCAAAGGCGACTGAAATTTTTGTACCCACGGATGTACAATGGGTTTGTAGGTAGCGACAGGAATGGAATGAATTTTCTTGGACAATGAAACTTCGCGCTCTTTCAAGTATTTGTATAGGGATAGGTGGTTCGTTGTAGTAGAATTTTTCGTATGCTCTACATAGGGTTAATACCATCAGCGTACGGAGCGGGGGGGCTGGGGGGGCTGCAGCCTCCCCCTGTCGGAAATAAAATAGTATTATTCGGGCAAAACGGATGTACCGTTAGGGCAAAGAGATAGTAAAAAATATTTTATTTTTTAATAACTTGATTTGGACCATGCTAGAGCAAGTGCCAAGGATAATGGAAGGCGTGGTCATTTTATCAAAGGATCGCGATCTCAAGACCTACAACGAAAGTAATTCGCTTCTCCACTCAATTTGTGACTTTAAGTTTGTTTATGGCTTGATGGTTTTGAAGCTCATCTTATCCAACACTGATAATTTGAGTAGATATCTATCTACAGGGAGAACAGGTGGATGTCATCACTGCCAAGAAGACTGCTGATGTTGTCGTTAAGACACTGAGAAATTGTCGCAATGAAGAGAGCTTCGCTCAGATGTAGTCACATGCTGATGTTATAGGGCAAAAAATCAGAATAGGACTTGAGGGTACAAAATTTACCTTCAGATGCCAAGGTGCCTCGAACCAGACAATCACGCCGACTTCAGGGCCTTACTGGTGAGACACCTGCTGCAGCGAACGACAGCTCACAACAGACGGCAAAAGACCATTTTCGTCTCAGTTTATTACACAAGTATTGACAAAGTCGTCAGTGAACTTCAATAAAGGTTTGAGGGCAATGACCAGGAGGTTTTGTGCGCATTGGGCGAAATCGTATTCAGAGGTTTTCCAAGCATCAACAACATCCAAACTGTATAAAATTTCCATGGCGTGGATGGTGAAATGCTATCAAGTGAGAAGTCAATCTTTGAAAACTGCGACTGCGGATACCCATGCAATAGAAGAAACGCAGCCGTGATGGTAAAGACCATGCATCAAAATGGTCTCCATGACATTTTATCATTATAATAATAATAATAATAATAATAATAATAATTTACCTGTTACACATAAAGATGCCTCCATGCTGGCCACAATCCCTATAACCTCGTGCTCTGCTGAAAGGTCTTTCAGCGCCCTTCGCCGCAGCAAGACATTTTTAAGATCCACAATGGGACAAGAATGACCGACTTAGCAGTATCGCCGTTATTAACATTGAAAGAAAGTATGCAAACAAGACAATGCAGAATGACATACAAAGGATTATTGACATATTTGGGTTTCGAAGTAATCGTTCTTCATACTTCGTTTAGAACTCAAATGGGTGCGTTTTATCTCTCGCTTCATGGTTTTGTATTTTAGAAATGTTGATCTCGATTTACCGAAAATATTTGCAGTATTTTGAATGCCCGTGCTCTCACGGTATGGCGAAGAAAACTTGACGTCACGAAAGAATCATCTTGTGCACCTGAACCCACAACAAGTTTCATTCGGGCAAATTATGTTCAGCCTTCCCAACAAAATTTTTCCCGTACGCCGATGGTTAATACATAGGCTCGTTACGTCCATTGAAACAATTATAGCATATTTGACCTTCTTTATCTTGCGTGTTGAGACAAAACTTGCAGTTCCTTTGTATGCATTTTTAATGTATGGTAGTGTCACGCTTCAAGGCATTGAAAGCATTGCGTTTGGCGGGTGGCAAAATGTGTTTAGGCTTTGGTAATTTTTTTTCTTTTTTACAATAACCTTCAAACAGGCGTAAATTCAAAATCAGTCAATCGAAAGGGCAAATCTACATCCGATCGTGATTTTGTTAACTTTTGCGGAACTTTTTTTTAATGTTTATTTTGGGAAAGAAAAAACGGGATTCTGTATAGGAGTGAAAAAAGTGCGGGATTTCGGGATTAGAAAAGACATAGTGTAAAGTTTTATTGTGTAAGAGATATTGGTAAAAGATGCGGGAACAAACAAAATAAACAAGTCTAAATTGATTCATTATTTGAAAAAAAAAAGCGTTCGCACATATATAGAGCTGTATTTTTCCTGTCACCTTGTATAAGGCAATTCCTGCATCTACCAAAAATACAAGAGTTGTTCTTTTTTATACTCTATATAATAAGTTTTCGTACCAGGTGGCAAGACACTTCCATTATCATAAATGTGAGGAAAACATAAGCTTACCTTTTTAGCAGTTCTTTCTTGCAAGAACATCGGTTTACACAACAGATTTAATTGATGAAAATTTGAATCTTTTAGTCAAACGTTACGGTAAAATAAAATCTTTCAGATAACATGTGCCAGTTGTAATCGAGTATAAAACTGCCTTTTATTTGACACAGAATTTGCAAAAATTTTCAGGTATTCTATTTTGTTACGAGAGCCATAGTCTGCAGTGCAGGCGTTTTTCATGGGCGAGCGCTGAATAATAAATTGAGCTCGCGTATTTGAAGTCAGCCAGTCGTCCTCTCCCTTAGGCTCACTTTTGACTCGCTCCAGCCCTCTCGCGCTTCCTCGCCCAAGATGACAGCAACGAAGGATTATTCAGCGCTCCCGTTCCAAAAATACGCCTGCATTGCAGGCTTCGAGAGCCATTATCCCTTCATTGTTTGTGGGCAGTTTTCATCGAACAACGAATAAGATAAACGGAATAGTATCACGTGGTAATTTTCATGGCGGCTGCGCATAAAGTTTTCGATAGTGAATATGTTTGATTGACAATTTAATGTTGGCATCACGGGGGTGTGTCAGTAGGTGTGTGTTCGTAGATGGACATTTTGTTTGCGCATGTTCATCAGATAAGCAACACAACGAACACAATCTTGACACCATTTTGTTTTTTAGAGCGCGTTGCCCGGTTTTACAAGGGGGCGATCGACACTTCAGAAACGTTGTCATTGCAAGACGTGAAAGGGAGTAACATTTTTATCAAAGATGCTATCCGTGAGCGTATTTACAGTTTTTGCTGTCGCGTTTGTTGGTGAGATTTTAGCGATCATTAAGCATGAACAAGAATGGTAACAATGTGCAAAGCAGAGTAGTTTGGTGTGGTTTTACTGTGGATCAAAAAGTGTCTACAAGAAATCAATGGAGTGAGGTTAGTGTGAACGAAGTTGGAATTCGAGAAGAAAAGTAAATAAATATTTTTTGTTTCATTGTTCCCCCAGTTGTAAATTGCTGTTATTGCGATGGTAATTTATTTGTCTTTTGCGCCGATCAACTCGAAACTTCAATATCTTCCCTAGGGCAAACCCTGGGCATTTGAATTTTTGAAGATTGGATCGTTCAAATCCCGCCCCCTCGGGCCAAAAAGGTGTTCAAATGCCCTACCTTATCGTCGGATTTGTTTGTCAAATGCCCCTTTTAAAGAACAATCATTGTCGGGTACTGTCATGACTCAAATGAGTTACTACAAGAAGCACAACTTTAACATTGAAACTATGTAGTAATGATTGGAAATTGAATTTATTAAAGTCGGACAATGTCAGTCAGCAAATGTAAGCTGTTCTAAATCCGAAACACGGCAATGGTTGTTTAACGAGCATAATAACATTTTTAAAATGAGTTAATTGACTACGTAGACTGCTCGAGTGGCAGGGTATTTTGCAGTTTAAGCCAAAGCGGCGATTTTTCATTCGACAATGTTTTTTTTTTAACTATTCACTGCTGTTTTATGGTTGACTAACGCTCGACTACCGGAATGGACAGTGTAAGAAAATACCCAGTTATTTCCCGAGGGAAAGGGTGTCAGTCTCTCATCGTGTATCTAAAACTGTCAAACACAGCACGATTTTTTTCGTCAGGAACTATCCAATTTCCACCGTGTTAAATGTCGAGTGCTTCTTTGAAGTTATTCTTTTGATTTACTGCTTCAAAATGGTTGCTTCGCAGATTGATAAAACTATCCTTGCAAATGGAATAGTTTGAGTAGCGATGATCGCGTTCCATTACGATAACGTAAGTGTATCAATGATCTCTTCTCAAGTCCCATCGTGCTCTAGAACTGTCAAACAAACCACGATTCCTTCGCCAGGAACTCTCCAATTCCCACCGTTTTAGATATCGAGTGCTTCTTAGAACTTACTCTTTTGACTTACCGCTTCAAAATGGTTAATCTTCCGTTTGAAAACGGAACACTTGAGTCCACAACATGTTAACAATATGACCAATATGCATGGCGCCACAAATTTAATCCGAGATTAACGAATAAATCAAATGATGCTTTGACGTCACACAGGTAGGGGTGACTACGTCCCCTCCCTCGCGATATACGCGACAAGAATAGATTTTGATTGGCCTGCTTTTGTTGAAGACAATCAAAAGAATACACCCCGAGAGAGGGGAGAGTTTAATAAATATATTAATGTGCAGATTTGTTGCTACGAGTACTGACATTTACGCGAGATACTGGGGCTAATTCATTTATTCCAACTGTATGCTTCGCCGATTGATAAAACTATCCTTGCTAATGGATACTTTGAGTCACGAAGATGGCGTTATCTTGTTTCCCTTGTGTTACGCTACAAAGGGTCTCACAGGAAATTTTGGAAATTCCATTACGATAACGTAAGCTTCTCAATGACCTCTCTTTAGTCTCCCATCGATCCATCGTGGATCGGGACTGTCAAACAAAGCACGATTCCTTAGCCAGCAGCTCTCCAATTTCCACCGTTTTAAATGTCGAGTGCTTCTTAGAAGTTATTCTTTCGATTTGCCGCTTCAAAATGGTGAAATTTCCGTTTGAAAACGGCACACTTGAGTTCAGAACATGTTAACAATATGGCGCCAAATTTAATCTGTTTTTAATAAATAGATCAAATGATGCGTTGACGTCACACAGGTAGGGTGAGTGGGTCCCCTCCCTCGCGATGTAACCGGCAAGAATGGATTTTGATTGGCCTGCTTCTGCTGAAGACAATCAGAACAATACACCCCGAGTAGGAGAGGGGTGAGTTTAATGAATAAATTAATGTACCGATATGTGGCTACGATTCCCTTGTGTTACGCTACTCAGGGTTTCAAGGGAAATTGCGGGAATTCCATTGCGATAACGTAAGCTTCTCAATGACCTCTTTTCAGTCTCGCGTCGTGGTCTAAGACTGTCAAACAAAGCACGATTCCTTCGCCAGGAATTTACCAATTTCCACCGTTTTAAATGTCGAATGCTTCTTAGAAGTTATTCTTTCGATTTGCCGCTTCAAAATGGTGAAATTTCCGTTTGAAAACGGCACACTTGAGTTCAGAACATGTTAACAATATGGCGCCAAATTTAATCTGTTTTTAATAAATAGATCAAATGATGCGTTGACGTCACACAGGTAGGGGTGAGTGGGTCCCCTCCCTCGCGATGTAACCGACAAGAATGGATTTTGATTGGCCTGCTTCTGTTGAAGACAATCAGAACAATACACCCCGAGTAGGAGAAGGGTGAGTTTAATGAATAAATTAATGTACCGATTTGTAGCTACGAGGAAGAAAAGAAAAAAAAGAGAAATCGACCCGTGTTAAGACACGGTATGCCCCCTAGGGGCATCCCGCGTAATTATGATGTGTGTTTTTGTGCCAACTTGTAATAGTTCTGTGTTAGGTTTATTGACAATAATTTGTGCCTAGCTAGCATTTTTGTAGTTTGCACTTTCAGTCCTTTCTCCAATACGTTCCAAATGTATCAAACAATATTGATATTATGAATATACAACTTTATGCTTTCTAAACATGGTTTTGATAGTTATTTCTAATTGTCTTGCATTTCAGGAGCTGTACCAAGGCAAACAGCATCTGTGCCTTCATCTGCCCAGCCTGTCGGAGAAGCATCCCTAGCTGCTCCTGTTGCGACACCTCACGATCAGGGGCAGCAAGGGGATGCTTGGGCTGACAGTGTCCTGGGTGGACTTGAGGAATATCCACCCTGTCCCCATTGTTTGATGGGGCCTTGTATTACTATAAGTGAAGTAACAAAAATTCAAGGTTCCTGCGCTCCAGACTATACAAACCATTCTAAGCGCCACAAAAATTACAGACGATTTTGGAGAAGCCTAAAGGATAGGGGGTTGTGGCAGCATGAACTATACATTCACCGGAAGACCTCAGCTGGCCTCAGTGAGGTCGAGCTACGGGAGCTCATGCCTCAGTGTGTCCTTGATGACACGAGGAAGCGGTACCCCAACCCAGCTGGTGTGCCATATATGGGGCACAAACGCTCATAAGTCTGTGTAATATAACATATTTGGTAGTTGTGATATAAGCTTCTAGCTCTACACAACTGGTATTGTCGTAAACTCCCCAGTTTGCGTTACGCGTCAGATTTTATGACCATATTTCGAAAAAGGGTTTTCGGGTTTTTATAACACACGTGCTCGCAAAAAAGGGCACTTGGCCTTGCACTGTAACACTGCGTTTTTCTCGCGTTGGTTTTTAAACAGTAGACTGGAAAACGGTGAATAAACAGTAGACTGGAAAACGGTGGATTCTACAGTGTGTCAGGGAATTTCTGTTTTATTCTAATACATTCCCCACACTGAAAGTGGCGACCCTGCCAGGACACGAGTTGGATTTTTCGCCCGAGAACACAGAAAGCGACAAATGTTGGATAATCGTGGATAATTTTCGGTTGAGAACAAGCGACGAGGGAACAGTTGTGATAATTCATCGACAAAAGGTACATTTACACGTTACTAGGTCGTTTTTCGAACTTTAACTTCGGTAGGAAAACACAAGGCGAGTTGTTTACAATCCTCGCAAACACAAGTTTGGTGGGCTCAGATTACAAGATCGAAATGGCGCTAACATCGAAACACGATCAGTTGTTAGAGTTTTCGAATTTGAAGCTGGAGGAAATCTCAAAAACCTGGTAAAATGGCGATCGAGAAGACTTGGAACTTTGCTACAACAAGATATGCGGGCTTATTCGCAAATTGGAGATTTCAATCGACGAGACAGGGGAGCATATGTTGGAGAGCGAACACACGTTAGATCAGATCAATAATTGGTCTAAGCAACAAACGGAAAAACTACAAATGTTTCGAGAAATTCGGGGACAAATTAAGTTGTCTTTGGATGAAGGACGTAGAAGGGAGGAGGACAAAGGGGTTCAGCGAGAATTAGAGAAGCAGCGAGCCATCAACAAGGAAATTATGGAAGCGCGACTGGCGGAACAAAAGGAACTTGAAGCCGCGCATATTAGACAACAACAACGGGAAGAAGAGTGGCTGAAAAAGAAATTGGAGATGGAGAAAGACGCCAGAGCGGGAAATAGCGATTCTCCTGGCTCATCAGCAACACAGTCGGTGAAGCTTCAGCGATATACCATCACTCCATTTCACGGCGATTACAAAGATTGGCTTCGATTCTGGAATCAATTTGAAGTGGAAGTGGACGGTGCAAACATATCGGAAATCAGAAAATTCAACTATTTATTGGAGCTCGTAAGGGGCCAACCACGGGAGGACATACTCGGGCTTCCGCACACTGTAGAAGGTTATCAAGAAGCCAAGAGAATTCTGCAGACCACCTATGGCAAGGATTTTAAGGTGCACAAAGCGCTCATTAAGGAAATGGAGAGCTTACACAGTATTACGGACATTCGTCGACTCGACCGGGTTCACGAATTCTACAACAAGCTTTCGAGAGTTGTACGAACTTTGTCAACAATGGACAAGCTGTTGTCAGCTCAGAGCGCCGTGTACACACTGATGGACAAGCTTGGACCGGTACGGGCAATTTTTTTTTTACGCCCACTTCAAGATGGCGGACAGTTACCGTGACAGACTGGTAACTAGCAAGTCAAGTAGAGTAACACAACATTACTTCCGGTAAATTCGCGATCGGTTTCGCGTGTTTCCACGGCTTCTCAAGACGTTGTTTTTACCTGTTTTTACACTGAGACACCAGACATCATTAGCGAAATGTAACTTTAATGAGCTGAGATCAATTAAAGTGCGGATAACCTTGTGAAGAATACTTCTCAAATCGCCTCCGAACATTTTTATAGTATGTAGTGTATCGAGCCCCTTTCTACGGCTAACCCAACCTCTACTACCTTTAAAAAATATGTCTCGTACTTTTATAGTGTCACCATTCCTTGAGTACAGTTCAAAGCTCAGAAGACATTTTTCTGGTGGGCGTAAAACGAAATTGATTTTCATTTTACGCCCACTTTTTGGGCCCGCGGAAACTAACGAAGAAACTGGGCATGAAAAAAGTGCGATCGTTCGTTGGGAAGCTGGTAACTAAGAGATATGTAAGTTTTGGCGGCAAAATTGTTTTCATTTCGCGGTAATTTGTCACACTCGTGGAAAATTCGTCTATTTCTCTGTTTACGCTAGTTTTCTGTGCGATCGATTGGACATGGCGTTATCAGTTGACAAGTGAGTGTCAGTAAAGCTGTACCTTATACAGCTAGACATAAAACATGATTAAACCAATACTTTATAGAGTAATGATACACTTCCACTTAAGGCTGGTGGTCTGTTTTTAGTGGTGCCTCTCACTTCCATGAAGAAATTGGAGAGCTAACCAGTACAGGTTTGTATACATGCAATTATTAAAATAATACAAAAATAACAAATAATGATAAAAAAATAATAACAATAAATGAATAAATTAATGCCACAAATGTGAATCATGGCTGCCCCTAATGACTTTCCAGCACCATGTTATAACCAACTGGCGGGATGCTGACCAATGAAGGCTATTTACAAACTGTAGAGTAGTTGAATTTGAGACTATGGAAGAAAAATCCAGATAGTGGCAGGGTGGAGGATTTGACCCCTAGTGGGCTAACTAATAGGCCACGCCTAGTTATTAGTAGGCTTCCCATTGAGAAGTATTCTAGTTACTATAACAAACAAAAATAATAGTGCCCATGTTTGCATGAGGTATGTGACAGTAGTAATTTTGCACAGATAAACAAAGTCAATATCTCCAAATATGCTATTTTATTCTCCACTTCAGTAAAGTGTACAATGTGCCAACATGTCAGCAGCAGAACAATCACCATACAGGTAGATGTAACAGTTAACTTGCACTTTTCAATAACAGGTGGAATCTGAAATACAAAACACTGCATGAGCAGATGGTTGCATTTCCTGCCATCAATCAAACAAAGTGGATCAAAATCCACCAATCACCGTGCCAAGCGTGACCTATTGATCCTGTTACTTTGTTTCTAAAGCTTCCAGTGCAGTCATTGACAGTAGCGAAAAATGCAACTGTCGGCAGTGATTTCAATTTCGGATTTGGCATGTTATAGCAAAGCACAGTAATCAACAATGATGGGCTATGCATAAAGGATTTGTGTCAATCATCAAGAATTTTGGTCATATTTATGCAAACAGTAACTAAATTTTAATATTAACAATTTATTCAATTTTCTTATTTACAAAAACGTTTCCTATCATGGCCTCTTAACCATCACCATACATAGTCAAATGGAATTATCTTTTCTTATTATAAAATAGGGGTCCTCCCAATCACTGGTTGAAGCACTCGATAATATACAGACAGAAATTCTTGATGGGGACAATCGATGCTTCTGCGAAAGGTTAGGAAGTCATGAATTTGCAATATGTCTCACAGAGATCATATTAGATTGTGTTTGCGTGTGCCCACAATACCTATTGTGCTTGGTGTTGTACACAGGTGTAATGAGCTGACCAGGGCTGAGAAAGACCAATTTGTTGGTAAATGGCCCAAAGTCCTCACATTCCATTTAAAAAGGTAGGTTTATTTCGAAGAATTGGTTTTGAAAGTTACATAATTTTGTGGAGATTTTTGTCTTAGCTTCTTGTATTTAATACCTGAACTCTAAAGACAACGGATCCTTTTTCCCCTAATATTTGCAATAATATATTGCAGATTTGAGAGAACAGGAATTAACAAATTGAGGAAGAAATTGATATACCCTGCATGGTTTGACTGCTTACTATTGAATGAGCCATCAAAGGTATAATTATTTTTGATACAATAAGAAAGTAAAATATAATTTTGTTAGAAAAGCTGTAAGTAGTGACATACCCTAATTATTGTCTGTACTATCATTACCGGTATATAGCTTTATTTTAAGAATATTAGTATTACAGTTGAACCTCCGCCAATGCACAGCTCCCGTAAGTGGACACCTCTCAAAAGCAGACACCTGTGCTTGGTCCCAAAGGTGTTCACTTATGGGAGGTTTGATTGTAGTAATTTTGATCTCTACAAATAAACTGGGTTGACATTCAAAAAGGAAAAGTGATGAAATAGTCCACTTAGCTTTGTTGACCAGCTGATACAGGTATGAACAGGAACAACTTGGCTAACACAACGATCATACTTTATTCAGGCTGTCGGCCATGTTTTTTACACACAACTCACACTCGTTCCCATGCGCAACACCGCTGACCAATTACAGCAGTCCTACCAACAGCTCGAAAGAAATACTCCCTTGTATTTATTTTGGTTGGTTGTTTAACTGTGACTCTATGGAAAAGATGTATAAATTCATACTTTCCTTATTTCCATGGTAACATTTGTGAAAGTTTTGGGATAACCTGAAACAGGCCACTAGCTGATGAAACACTTGCCTTCTGTTCATGTTTCCCACAACTTCCACTTGCCATATCCATCCCCATTTATAGAAATTGATTCAGGTTAGAATTAACAACATTACAGTCTGCAGGCTCTCTGACAGTGACCACCTCTTTTAGCCAACCACTTTTCCTGACATTAAATAGGAGGTTGCCTATACCAGTATTTGAGAGGTTCCACTGTATTACCATTTAAATGTTTATCTAAGAAAGGGAACACAACTATAGAAATAGTTAAGATTATGCCTTCTCTAATTGTTTATACTATAATTTTTTGCTTACATAGAACAGCAATATGTACGAGTTGCAAAGTGTTGTTGTACATAGTGGTACTAAGTGCAAATGTGGCCACCATTATAGCTACTGCAAGGTGGACCAGAGGTGGTTCTGTATGAATGATGAAGTGGTATGTTAAAGCCATACATACAGTTTCTTACTTTTACATTTTTTTTGCAGCTTTCTTGTGTATCACAAAACGAAGCTCTTGGGCAAGAGGCTTATCTTCTTTTTACGTCCTTCAAAATAATCGTGATACAAAAGAGATTAGCCTTTATTTAAAAGGAGGGATCCCAGCCTAAAAAGATGTGCGTGTGTGTAGGGGGTGAGGGGTTTTTTTTTTGGGGGGGGGGGGGGGGGCATCGGTACAATTTAGGGACAGGACGATCAATAATTTTGCCAACAATAGAACAAGGCCAATATCCTGCCATATTGACCTAAGCTTCGCCAATAAAAGATTTATTATATGCATCCATGACTGCACGGGTAACAGGTAATCCTAAGTGGGCAAGATGGCTCCATCTTGATCAGGCGAGTAGCCAATCAGAGCAGAGGATTCACTTCATCTTGCAAGCGATGCAATAAAATTCCAAATTATACAGTTATATAGTTATTGTGGGTTCCAAAGGGGGGTGACAAGTTAGAAACAAGATCAGAATAACAGCCAGCATTAATTACTTTGTTAGTTATTAGCAGGCAGACGGTGTACACCAGAAAAATGTGGAAGAGGAAGCAACTCAAAATGGAGTCTGCTTCAATGGACAATCAGTGCTTGACCCCAATGTTCATTAGATTTAACCACACCATCACTAGACCCAACAGACATTACAGACAACAGCAGTCAAGTTGACAGTATTGATTAAATGCATCCAATCCATCCCATAGCAGAAGGTCTTTAGACAAAGGTCTATGAAGTGTGCAATGACATTGTTTCAAAATTAAAGAGTGGGGATGAAAATTTTATTGTGGGAGTCAGCTAGTTTGTTTCAAGGTATGAAAAACTCAAAGAAGGGAGTACCTGTAGCGTGATACCTCGAATTGCGTCTGCACTACATACTTTTGCAAGCCGTCACCTTAACAGATTCCAGACTACAACCAAAAAAAAAGGATTGGAAAAAGAAGAAAGCTAGGTGCAATCTACAGTAACAGGCCAGAGAAGAAAGGGGATTTTCTGAAGGATGAAGAAAACTCGAGCAGACTGACCTCCAAAACCATTTACAAGAAAGGCTGAGGATGAGGGCAATGACAGTGATGAATTTGATCGGTTTAGTCTTAGATTTCGTGTCAGGAAACGACCAAAGGTACAGAACAGAAAGCATGATCTTGCAAGTAACATTACAAAAAATCAGCAAAATTCTGGAAAGTGTTAACAATTTAGGCAAGTGGTTGAGCTTAAAGAATCACAAGTAAGAGGATGTGACTGTGATTAACAAGGTTAAAGGAACACACATTCAATTACAAACAGCATTTGAGGGAGTTTGGGAGAATTTGAAAGTTTATGCAAGGCAAAGGGGTACCAAAACTCCCTCAAGTGTCTGCATCAGTCTATGTAAACACATGCACAATTTTCTATTTACAAGTTTTGTGATTGGTTGCTTTTTGCATACCTTGATTGCACTTGATTACCCTCTGTATAAGCAGCTGTCCGTATTGAAACGAGCCGTACAAACTTGTACTCTCCAGAGTTCAACATTTATGTCTTAATTCATTTCCAGTTCCTTTTCTTGTAATCTTTCATGCCCAGTTTTCTCGTTAGTTTCCGCGGGCCCAAAAAGTGGGCGTAAAATGAAAATCAATTTCGTTTTACGCCCACCAGAAAAATGTCTTCTGAGCTTTGAACTGTACTCAAGGAATGGTGACACTATAAAAGTACGAGACATATTTTTTAAAGGTAGTAGAGGTTGGGTTAGCCATAGAAAGGGGCTCGATACACTACATACTATAAAAATGTTCGGGGGCAATTTGAGAAGTATTATTCACAAGGTTATCCGCACTTTAATTGATCTCAGCTCATTAAATTTACATTTCGCTAATGATGTCTGGTGTCTCAGTGTAAAAACAGGTAAAAACAACGTCTTGAGAAGCCATGGAAACACGCGAAAGCGATCGCGAATTTACCGGAAGTAATGTTGTGTTACTCTACTTGACTTGCTAGTTACCAGTCTGTCACGGTAACTGTCCGCCATCTTGAAGTGGGCGTAAAAAAAAAAAATTGCCCGCTACGGGAAGTTATCACTCAGACAGATGATAAGTGGGAGGAGTGGACACTTGAACAGTTAGTGGAAGCTCTGCGTAAGTTTGTTGACCGGAACCCTCTTCGAACGGAAGAGAAGAGCAAACAGCAAAGCGGACCTGGAGATGGCAGGCGAAATACGGAAAAATTGATGATGCAGGGCTCACAAAGATATACCAATGCAAATAGATGTGTTTACTGCGGTTCTACAAACCATTCATCTGTGAACTGTACAAAGGTGTTGACTGTCGCTGCCCGAAGAGACCTCATACCAAGGAAGAATTTGTGCTACAACTGTACTGTTGATAACCATCTTGTTTCTGCATGCCGTTCAAGACCCTGCAAATAATGTGGACAGCGGCATCATACATCTCTTTGTGAAAGAAGAATTTCAACTGTCCCCGAGCAAGATAGTGTTCCTGCATCAACAGAAAAGAACATGAGCGCTTCAACTCGGTCTACTTCAACCTTACATGCCACAGTGCGAGCAATGGTCAATGGACAGGAAGCAAGGATCATGATTGACACAGGAGCGGGAAGTTCTTACGTCTGCTCAGACCTGATTACAAAGCTGGAAATCACACCGATCCTGACCGACTATGGCCTTCTGTCTGTCTTATGTTTGGCAATGTTTCTTTTGCAAATGCTTCCTGGCTACAGCCTTCTTTCTGTGTTATGCTTGGTGTAATTCCTCTTGAATCTGCTTCATGACTATGGCCATCATTCTGTCTTGTGATTGGTGATGTCTCCCACAATTTTGCTCCATCATTGTGACCTTCACTCTCGTTTAAGGGTCTACAAGTATCCATGTTCAGAGGCCACTCATTTCTCTCACTTCCTTCATAAGTAGTTAAGAGCGACTTTCCACAAATATCGACCAAGTGGCGGCACAAGTCAAAAAATCGATTTTGTTCATATTTTGCTCATAGGTAGTCCCTAGTGAGAAACAAACTGAGCTGTAGTTAGTTTTTCCAAATACCGCTTCCTCTCGCGTAATTATGCGAAAAACGATTTTGTCTCATTTGAGCTCAAAGTCCGCTTTCGGCGGGATGGAATTTTCCTTAACTTTCGACGGGTCGCGTATCAATCCACAGACTGTTACTAACATGCAAATGGCATTTATTGCTCTATTAGGTCTTCTTCTTCTGTTTCACGGAAAAACGTTTAAAACCTAAGTTACTTTTACGTCCGAAATAGGTTTAGAAAAGCATGCTATAAATGCAAATTTTCAGCAACCACATTTTAGCACTAAAACATTGCCAATTTTACCCACGGGCGATAACTTAGATTTCCCTATAATGACTTTCTATGGCTTCACTGTATACCTATTGACCATAATATAAAAACAAAACTCTGGGTAAATGAAAATAAATGACCCGCTAGGCTTCAGATTTGTCAGCATTTTCTTGAGATTTGGCGATCGAAGCGTAAAAAAGATGGCATGACACACTGTCACGGGTACAAATATTTTTTCCTTTTAGAAAAAAAAAATGAAGCAACATTTAAAAGGAAGCATTTTTCATTCGCAGTAGAAAAATCTTTGTAGCGTTACGGACAAATATATATTTCGGCTGCGTTTCATAACTGGAAATTTCAGAGTATCCGTTCGCTCTGATGCGGAGTCCAGTTCGTTATTGTGTAATATTTGGAAAATTTTTTTTCCTCTTTCTTTATCACTGCCATGAATAAATTAAACTAGAAATAGGTAAAACGCAGCAGATTTGAACGACATTAACCTGATTAAAAGTTTCGACTGTTATGTTAATTATTGCATCGTTTGCGTGAAATATACGTTCGAAGTAATGTTTGTTTCCCTCGTCCGTTGATCATGAGCGAGTTTTTTTAGATCTCTGTAAATAAAGAAAGGGAAGAGAAATAGCATAAAGGGTCCATCTCCGTTTTTAAAAACATTGTCTATAGAGTTTTCCAATCTTCATACATCTAAAAATGAGAGCTCGTGATTAGTGAATTATAGATGCAAAAACTGCGTGATTTAGTTTATTAATTAAATTTGCAAAAGAAAGCACACGCACACTCAACGACAATAACAACAACCAAAAAAAATACAAAAAAAAAAAAACAGAATTCTGAACGTTTCTAAGGGAAAAAGTAATAACAATAAAGGCCGTAACAAATTTAATGAAACCAAGATAGTGGTCAATACTCGTGTTATTAGTAATGTTATTTTGCTGCGCTTTTTGATCCTGAAATATTCTTTATGTGAAGATCAACGTGATTAACTAATTAGATTTTTGAACGTCCTCATTGCTTTTTTGGACGTATGAATAAATTGAATTATTATTACACCAGAGAAACAGTAAGGAACTGCAAACTAAACGGCGAGCATGGAAGTTTGCTGTTCGTTTACGTTGATAGTTGGTGGGCAATGTTCGTTTGATCGCAGACAGAACAAGGTCCAGAGAGATAGTACCCTGCTGTCCTTTTCAAATAATATTGACCAGCACAAAGCATGTTATGGTTTTTAAGATGTGGAACGAGGTTCAGCTTATTCTTGCCCATTCAGCCACGTTTTCAACGCCAGGAAACATCAAGACGATGATGATTTGGGCTTATCTGTTGAGAAACATTTATCACAAAAGACACTTATCGGCCCCGGTAAGTTACTGGGACTTTCGAGAAACGGGCCCCAGGGCTTATAAGAGGCAGTTTACGGTATTCCTGGATAAATACGAGAGAAGGTAGACACAGCGGGCGTTTTCCATTTACCAAAAGATTCCGGAAAATTCCGAGAATTTCGGTGGGAAATGTTTATCGGTGAAGAACGTGTTCCATTTAACACATGTTCCATCCATTTCCTTCTCCGTCCGATGTATTCCGCACAAAAAATACAAACTGTCGGCACAATTTTTGTGGTTAAACGAAATTGTAGTGTCGGTCTTTGGAAGAAGAGAGTCTCGTGAATTCAAAAAATTATGATGACATTGCTATCCTGGCGACGATTGCAACCTATATGAGACGCGATCTTCACCAAAATCAAGGTTTTTATGAAAATATTTTGCCGCGATATAGATAAGCTTATACGATTGATGAATTTAAAAGCCACTCCAGGATGATTTGAGGGACCATTGAAGCTCTATGCAGAGAAGTACAAGCCAAAGGAAGAGCTGTTCAACGACACGCACTTGAAACAGCTGCTGTGAAAGGGTGAATGACAAAAGACCTTGTTTAATTACAGATGCAAAATTTTATGCTTCAAGGCGGGAAATAATCGGAACACTCAAAGAACCCGAGGGTGAGATGTAATGTTTTCTTCGATAAATACTACTTACCATTGACATACATGGCACAGTTGTGATAAATTAACGTTTGAAAATCTGGAGCCAAGCCATGACACACCGAGCATTCGTATAAAGTACTACTCGAGGATAGGAAAATCACCGAGGGAGTAGAAGAAGCCGCCATATTTCCTTACCGAAGATATGGTCGTGAACAGCCTGGAACTGGTCAAACCTTGTGAAACTCATAAATGGAACACGCAGTTCCATCGGAAAAGTTTCCAACGGGAAAACGGGACTACCTTTTCACAAGTTCCATTCTTTCCGGAAATTTTTCAGTGGAGCGAACCAAGAAAAGCATGTTCCATTTACAACCCAATCGGAATTTCTGGAGTATCTTGGTAAATGGAAAACGCCCAGAAATACCAAATGTATAGGAGCCGTGGCATGTCCTTATTGCTACTTCGTGACATTGACACAATATTCTGTTTTAGTTATTTTTCGTTTCTCTCCAGAAAGAAGTCGTTTCCTCTTTATCAGTTGTGGATGAGTTAAGGGGGACAATTAACATTTGACGGCATTTAAAATGCTTTGTTGGACTTCGAATATAATGTGCTCGTTTCTGAGTATTTATTTTTCGTGTGAAGTATGGAAGCAAACGGACATTAGTTAGGAAAACTAGTCGCTTAAAATGGTCTTTATCCCCAATTTTAAATCATCATGGCAGAAGAAGACATCGAAACATAGAAATCTTTATGGTGACACTTCCGGTTCATGGTTGTCACGCAACAGTGTAGCTTGCGAGTTGTTTATTAGAAAAATATAGAAATGTTTATTAATTCGTAAACTGGATTGTTTTGTCAAAGTTCCCTTGATTCAGAGGGTAAGAGTACAGAAATAAACCCAGTGCGGGTTAATGAAGAATTCGATGCTAAATTCTTGTTAAAACGTGCATGAAATGATCATGAAATACTAAAAATGAACTCGTTGACACACTAATTATGCTTGTATCGAGCACGAATAGATGAAGAAGATGCCCAAATCTTATGTTAGATTGTTGATTAAGGTATCAGCTTAGTTTCCCTACCTTTATGTCTCAAAATAATGCACGTTTTTGAATCTCTTTTGGCTTTCGTAGTTCGCGGTCACCGGCTATGCCACGCCGTTGTTTACAATGCGAATGCCAGATTTTCGACAGGGTAGGTGATAAATTCGAAGCCCTGCGAGTCACTTAAAATAATTTACCCAAACCTTTGTTTTGATATTATGATTGATAAGTACACAGTGAAGCCATAGAAAGTCATTTTATGATAATCTAAGTTATCGCCCATGGGTAAAATTGCCGGTATTTAAGTTCGAAAATTTGGTTGTTAAAAATTTGCATTTATAGCATGTTGTTCTAGATCAGTTTCGGGCATAAAAGTAACGTATGTTTTGAATGTTTTTCTGTGGAACAGAAGTAGAAGACCTAGTAAAACAGTAGATGTTATTTCAAGATCCGTGACAGACTGTGGATTGATACGCGGCCGGCCAAAGTTAAGGAAAATTCCGTCCGGCGGGAAGCGGATTTTGGCTCAACTGAGTTTAAAATCGTTTTTCGCATGTTTACGCGTAAGGAAGCCGTATTTGAAAAAACTAACTACAGCCCGTTTTGTTTCTTAATAGGGCCTACCTATGAGCAAAATATGAGCGAAATCGATTTTTTGACTTGTGCCACCAAAAGTTGATTTCGGTCGATATTTGTGGGAAGCCGCTCTTAAGTCTCGGATGGTTTTTTTTCCCTTTTTTTAACTTCACACCTTGAAAGTCTCTATGCACATTAAGAACATGTCTGCCAAGAATTTCAAAAACAAAGCAACTCAGTGCCTCTTTGTTTGCAACCCTGTTAAAATAATGGCAGGCATTGAGAAAAACAGATTTTTTGTGACGCTCTTGTAAGGTGACCACTTGTAGGTTCTTCTAAACCAGTTTTCTACATCTTGACTAGAAGGAAGGTCCTGGCCATGGCCTGTCGAAGAGCAAATTAACATACAGTCAAATTCAAATATCAAATAGTGTTGGAAACTGCAACCATAGCAAAAGCCCATTAAAAGAGTGCTTTATTTAACAAGGAATACCAAGAGGCAACAATGAGCTGTGGGTACTTTTAGAACAGAATAATGAATTTGTGTTCCTCCCTTACATGGTAATATATCAGCGATCTCGTTCATCGAATTTTTGGAACTTTCGCAAATGATAGGAGCATCGCACTTTACGTTTTACGACTTTGAGACCTCTGGCAACTTGAGGAAGGTTTTATATTATTACGTAGACAAAGGATTGGCACAGGTTCTTCCCTGGAAATTACCCCCCTATATCAGAGAAGAAGATGTTCATTATAATGGGCAACTTTTTGCTATAGAGGACTGTCTGTTCTGAAGAATGAATGACTTCAAATTTTTGGCTTTCAACGACTTAGATGAATTCATTGTGCCACTTCAGCATGAAAACATGATTTCTTTACTTCATAGTATTCATAGAGAACATTGCGGTCATTGCTTTAAAAGTGCAAAATTTCCCCTATCCAGAGGTGAAGTTGAATCTTCGTGGCCAGTAACTCAAAACATTTTTACTTCCAAACAAAAAGCAGATGAGACTCGCCCAAAATGCGTGGTTGATCCAGAAAGAGTTTTTGAGCAAGGAGTGCATTACATTAAGAACCCACTGAAAAACAAGTACTTCGTTGACAGCGTGGGATGGGATGTAGGCCGGGTTTTTCATTACAGAGAATGCCCAAAACCATTCAAGGGGGATTTGGAAGTGGACATGGCCATGCAGAGATACGGTGAAGAATTAAAACAAAAGATTGAACAGATAAAAGATACTAATGTTTTGAAACCGGCCACTTGGGAGAGGCATAAAAGCCTTTTCGTCCAAAGCAAAAAATGATGCAGGGTTGGAAATTAGTGCTCGCCCACTGGCCAATACAAGTGTCAAGCCCGTAGGGCGAATGGAAATCGCAGGTTACTCGCCTGGTTTGGCGAGTAGAATTTTCCTCTTCAGGAAAATAAAACTATAACAGAAAGTTTTTGACAAAATCTAATCGAAACATAAGTACTCTTTCACATTCTGAAAGCTTTAGAAACCTTGCACATACACGCAAACTTTCTGCTTCGTAAATAAAGAAATGGCTTCTGTTCTAGTAATAATTACATGAGGTACCCCCTGGTAGCCATGATACTGTTGGTCATAAACAAACCACGCCGCTGAGAACAAAATCAGATGGCGATAGAAATGGACTGTACTATGAATTGGCGACTGTTTAGTGCAGGGCGACTCTCCTGGTCTAGTGTTTTCCCTCGCGTGTTTTCGATTTGAAAATGTGGAAATATTTTCCTGGAGTATCTAAAACTCACAACAAAAAGGTTGTGGTTATCTCCTCGTCAGGGATCTCAATATCCCCTGTGTCTTCCTCAGTCTCGCTAAGGTCCATCTCGTCCCCAATGTCTAGAATGGACTCATTGGGATCGTTACAACTATGGAGAATTTTCAAATCCGTACAGAAGATGGTCAACTTAGACCAAACCAGCCAGCCAAAGACGATCCCAATGAGTCCATTCTAGACATTGGGGACGAGATTGACCTTAGCGAGACCGAGAAAGACACAGGGGATATTGAGATCCCTGACACTCAACCAGCGAGAGAAAATCCAGCACCTCAGCCGACATGAGAATATCCAGCACCTCAGCCTACCCGTGAAAGAGTTATGGGGAACCTTCGTAGACAAACTACTTCAGCCAATAGCACAAATACAGGACTCGTATCTTAAAGATACAACAGATTTCATAAAATTTATTGAAAGCACTAGGGTGCCTAGAAACGCTTTTCTAGTCTCAATGGATGTCACTAGCCTTTACACGAATATCCCACAGAAGGAAGGAACCACTATAGTATGCAACGCATACGAGAACTTTCATGCCAACAACCCTCCTATAGCTCCAAATTTCCTCAGAGAAATGCTCAGCCTTATACTGAAGGAGAACTCCTTCCAATTTAACAGGAAAGACTATCTCCAAACACACGGAACTGCCATGGGTACTAAAATGGCGGTAGCTTTTGCCAACATCTTTATGGCATCTATAGAAAAGGAGATCTTGAGGCAAAGCGTTAAGAAACCACTAACGTGGAAAAGGTTCATTGACGATGTATTCTGTTTGTGGGATGCAAACAAAGAGGAAATAGAAAATTTCATTGAGCAAGCAAATTCGTACCACCCTACCATAAAGTTTACTGCTGAAGTCTCACAAATAGAGACAACATTCTTGGATACAACAGTATATAACGGAGAGAGATTCGAGAAAGAATCGATTCTCGACGTGCGCACACATTACAAACCTACTGAAACATTTCAGTATACAAACTACAACAGTTGCAAAAAAGGCTTCGTTAAAGGAGAAACACTTAGACTTCTGAGGACAAACTCTTCTAAAGTAGTGTTCGAGGAAAACATTAAAAACTTTAAAACACGCCTGACATCGAGAGGTTATCCTAGTAACCTGGTGGACAAAATCCTCTCCGAAGTTAACTTCGCAGAAAGAAAGAACGCTCTTACACTAAAACAGAAAGCGCACAAGAAAATTCTACCCTTCGTGACACAATTTCAACCATCACTGCCATGTTTGAAAAACATTTTAATGGACAAATGGCATTTTATACAAAACCAGCCGCTACTAAGAGAGATATACAAGGAACCTCCCTTGATCTCTTATAGAAAAGGAAAATCGCTTAAAGACATGCTTGTTAAAGCAAAACTATAAAGGCTTTTATAAACACAATGGGCACACAGCGGGAGTTGTGCTGGTCTGTCAACCCCATTTAAACATGCTAGTTACAACTATGGAGAATTTTCAAATCCGTACAGAAGATGGTCAACTTAGACCAAACCAGCCAGCCAAAGACGATCCCAATGAGTCCATTCTAGACATTGGGGACGAGATTGACCTTAGCGAGACCTAGGAAGACACAGGGGATATTGAGATCCCTGACGCTCAACCAGCGAGAGAAAATCCAGCACCTCAGCCGACACGAGAAAATCCAGCACCTCAGCCTACCTGTGAAAGAGTTACGAGGAACCCAGTTGAGAACCAGCTTGGTGCAAGGAAGCCCAACGAGCGCAAACGGAAATTAGACACGCCAAACTGGCATCAGAGCCAAGACACCAAAAAGCCGCGTCGAGCCATGGAAGTTTTGTCCCTCGACACTAAGATCAAAAGATCCGAGACAGCCATTAAGAAACTGAGGGAACACATCAAGGACGGAACCTGTCCTAAGACTCTTAGATATAGCGTGCGTGCAAATATCACGCCAGACGAACAATTTAAGAAAGAAATAGGCTCGATTAGAAAAACTGCCAAACAGGAATTTATTCGCACTTTAGCGAGATTCTACCAGAGGTGCATTGCACAACTACAAAGTAAACGCACCAAGGTTGAGCAAGAAATGTCTCGCGAGAGAAACAAAACTAGTGTTTTTCAAACTAGAAAAAGCAGGACGCCATCGACGCCTAGACATGAAAGTGTATGCATGAGTACCGATGTACTTAAGTTAGCATCGAATATCCAAGCGAAGATTGACATTGTCACCCAACTATTGTCAAAGATTGATGATTCTAAGAATAAACAAAGTGAATCTTATCCCAGTGTACTCTCTGTCTCAAAGTGGGGAAGGGAGAAAGGGACAAAAAGAAATACATTCACTGTTAGAAATTACAAACGAAGAACGCGGAAAAATACTTTACCGCAACAAAAGTCTAGAAAGACTATAGAATTACACAAGCAACACATCAAAAAACCTCTCAGATACACAATTGACTACACAGCAGATCAATTTACCCTCTCGAGGTTTGAAATTCATTCCAACACCTGTCATGAAAAAAAAAAAACCAGATAAGGGCGCCAGCTAATTTCAGACTTCAACCAATTTGCCAGAAGGATGCGCCTTCAATATATCTGAGCTGATTTTCAAAAAGGTGGCTACAGAAATTGAGCACATTTTGAGACTTTCTAAGCTGAAGGAATATGGTAGTCATTAAAAATACTCCAGTTATAGTTCATCACAAGAAAGTAAGGTCAGGAAATACTATGCAAGAAAAAAGAGGCGTTTTTCTTTGGAATTAGACGTGACATTGACACCTGAGTGAACTGAGACATGACCTGTGATCCGACTGTGTGACATTTGGCAATTATTAACGGCGCCAGCGCATCCTAAATCTCAACCAAAATCTGGTATTTAAGCGTTCAAGTCTAGCCTTCCACAACAGAATCGGCTTAATCAGGGCAGGACAGTGTTTTAAATTGATTTTCCGCCTTCATTCTAAATTCAAGACGTAATGAGAATCACGCTGAACGAACATCTGAAAATTATTTATGACATTGAGTCCGGAAATCCGACCAAAATCGCACTTCTGGACTAATCGATCACTAGCCTAACAACGTTACAGTTATAACAGCGAAAAATAATCGAATAGCTTTTCAAACTCACGCTTTTTGAAGAGAAAATCCTTGCCCATTCTTGCTAGTGTTTTCCATATCAGCTTAAGTCCCGGATGTTGAAATCAACATTTGAAAAGGGAAGGGTTAGCGCCCTTTTCCACCACAAAAATATACTAAGTCTTTGGCTTGGTAAACAATTCGCGAAAATTTCACGTTGCCCGAAAAGAACTCATCCCTAAGACCTACTTTTTAAAGCCAAAGACTGTCACCTCCTCAAGCAAAGCCCACAATATACAAGCCTTTAATAGCCCAAGCCCGAGTAAATGAAAATTACCCGTTTAGCTTAAAAGAGGACTACTGGTAGCAAGCATATTAAAAGAGGCAGGAACTGCACTCGTAAGACTTCTTCCCTCACTAGACTTAATGATGTCCTCAGGAAAACTTTGCTTCAGGAAGCCAAACGAAACGCTAGGTCTAATGACTTAGTTCTGAGTTCAGAGCGTGCACCGAATTCAAAGCCAAATTGTTGAGCGTTAAAAGACGTTTGAGAGAGAGTGGGGCTAGGTTAACAAACTAGGGAGGGAGGGAGGGAGGAGGGGGGCGGGAGGGGAGAGAAATATTTTGATTTCATAAATATTTGCTAATGACTCTTGTAATCTATCTACTTACTGACGTAAAATTCAATAGGAAACGCTAAAAAAGAAAATATTAAATAAATAAATATCTTAAGAAAAGTTAACAAAAACGTCAATTTCTGTAGCCACCTTCTGGAAAATCAGCTCAGATATATATCATCACAAAAATACGGAGCAATATCCATTTCACGTGAAATCCAGTTGGATTCCACCGATTCAGCGGTCAGTTGCTCTTGAGACTTACTTAGAAGAAGTCAAAATAAAGCTTGCAGAAACTCCACTGGTTAAACCTAAAAATAACCTGCCACCCGGCGAGCGACGAGCTCTCAAGGAGCTTATCAACAACAAAGAAATTATTCTCAAAAAAGCAGATAAAGGCACAGCAACCCTCGTCTTGAACAGAGAAAACAAAATCAATGAGGGACAGAAACAATTGGACGATAGAAATAACTATCAGCCACTAGACAAACCAATGGTTAGAGACACATCCCAGACAGTTAAACACCTCATTACTGCCCTTCACCAAGCAGGGTGCATAGATGAAATGACGGTTAAATGGTTTAACTTTACACCAAATCCGCCTCGCATCCCAGTGTTTAATACCCTCACAAAAATTCACAAACCGACATTAGTCGGAAGACCTATCATATCTGGGTGTGATGGCCCAACAGAACGCCTATCGTCATTCGTAGACAAACTACTTCAGCCAATAGCACAAATACAGGACTCGTATCTTAAAGATACAACAGATTTCATAAAATTTATTGAAAGCACTAGGGTGCCTAGAAACGCCTTTCTAGTCTCAATGGATGTCACTAGCCTTTACACGAATATCCCACAGAAGGAAGGAACCACTATAGTATGCAACGCATACGAGAACTTTCATGCCAACAACCCTCCTATAGCTCCAAATTTCCTCAGAGAAATGCTCAGCCTTATACTGAAGGAGAACTCCTTCCAATTTAACGGGAAAGACTATCTCCAAACACATGGAACTGCCATGGGTACTTAAATGGCGGTAGCTTTTGCCAACATCTTTATAGAAAAGGAGATCTTGAGGCAAAGCGTTAAGAAACCACTAACGTGGAAAAGGTTCATTGACGATGTATTGTTTGTGGGATGCAAACAAAGAAGAAATAGAAAATTTCATTGAGCAAGCAAATTCGTACCACCCTAGCATAAAGTTTACTGCTGAAGTCTCACAAATAGAGACAACATTCTTGGATACAACAGTATATAAGGGAGAGAGATTCGAGAAAGAATCGATTCTTGACGTGCGCACACATTACAAACCTACTGAAACATTTCAGTATACAAACTACAACAGTTGCCACCCAGCAGGCGTCAAAAAAGGCTTCGTTAAAGGAGAAACACTTAGACTTCTGAGGACAAACTCTTCTGAAGTAGTGTTCGAGGAAAACATTAAAAACTTTAAAACACGCCTGACATCGAGAGGTTATCCTAGTAACCTGGTGGACAAAATCCTCTCCGAAGTTAACTTCGCAGAAAGAAAGAACGCTCTTACACAAAAACAGAAAGCGCACAAGAAAATTCTACCCTTCGTGACACAATTTCAAGGAACCTCCCTTGATCTCTTATAGAAAAGGAAAATCGCTTAAAGACATGCTTGTTAAAGCAAAACTATAAAAGCTTTTATAAACACAATGGGCACACAGCGGGAGTTGTGCAGGTCTGTCAACCCCATTTAAACATGCATGTATCAGAGTTTTTTTAAACAGCCGCCCCGTTTATCGAAGTAATTTCCTCTTAAGTCACCATGGCAAAACAGGAAGCCATCTTGTTTCTCTTCAGCTGCTCGGAGGTGAATAGTACTTGGGTAATCAGCTCCGAGATAGCCATCAATCAGCGTGCACGAAAAGTACTTTTCACTTGTGTGGTATATACTAATTATTATTATTATTAAACATTCGCTGCTTTCCAACTTCACCATAGATCGTTGCAGCTGCCTCGATCACTGCCAAGCTACCTGCATTAGAAAGTAAGATTCCAGACAATTCTCAGGCGGCGTCACTGTATAAAAGAATGACTAACACTTGTCCATTATCAATGTATGTATTAAATTATGTTGTACATTACATTGACGTGTGGTCTTAATGCATTGGTTACCCTTCTTAATAAATGTTTTGTTTTTGTACAGAGGAGCTGGCAATTTGTGTTGATTGTTACATGATTGGAGTAGCCAAGTACCAAGATGTCACTGGTTCAATGGCTTTAACCTTGAGAGCAATTGTTGGTGCACCAGTTTCAAGTGGCTATTTTTTCAAAAGAGCCCTCATCCTTGGAAGAGTCTTTCATTCTAAAAGTTATGGCAGAGCGCAGCAGCGCAACAGCTACACTGTGATGTTCAAAGAGGAAGGCAGTGTGGGTTATGGTCAGATTGAATGCTTCGTCAAGATTAGGCAAAGTTGCTGCCAGTGTCCCGTGGTATCCATCTGTTCATGCAGCTTATGGATGTACCTGGCTGTTGGCTCTGACTAACACATGAAAATGTAGGAGCCAATGACGGAGCAGTCCAGGTGACACTACAGCATATAGTAAAAGCCTACCCTGCAGTGTAAGTTAGACTGACTTTTAAAAATTCAGTGTAACTTGCAAATTTACTCTACATTAGCTACTGTATAATCAATTTATTGTTTATTTTCCAACCGGATTTGTCCCAAGTAACTTGAGGTCTTACATACATGTATTATCAGAACCATGTCATGGGTGACATGGTCCCTGTTCTTCTTGCAAAAATTAGGAAGAAAACAATAATATAATGAGTGGAATAAACGAAGTCAAATCAATCACTGACTAAAATGTTTGTTAATAGATCTAATGAACTAAAGGTTTTCTCTTTGTGAAGCTTACCCATTTTCCCATTTGCAGTGATGGTAATCTTGTTGCAGTTCCAGTAGAACAGATTATCTGTAAAGTTGTCTTCATGGATATCATGCCAAGCCATGGAGTGGTGTACTTGAGTCAATTCCCTAATCTTGTTGAGAAGGATTAGTTTCAACAACTAGAACTGAAAACTACAGTACTGTAACCCTGTTAATCAGAAACACCAATGGACCACCAAAATCTGGTTGTATAAATGGGTGGTCATATTGAAGGGGCTGTTACATATGGAAATGCATGACTGATAGAAGATACTGTAATTAGTTTGGGGGCCCAACAAAGGAAATAAAGTAGTTAAATTAATTAATAAGGTGTTTGTATATAAACAAAACGTTTTTAAACTCAACTCCAACATTATAGTAAATGTAAAGAGTTAAATAACTAACAAAATACACATCTGATGCACATGTGTAACACATGTGAAATGTTAAGCTGCAATTTGTGTGAAAGCACTACACATGTGTAACACATATGTAATGTTAAGTTATGTTTTGTGTGGTATTGCTTCACATGTGTAACACATTTGTAATATGTTACACATGTATTACACATGTCCAGCACACATGTGTACACTTGTGTATGTAAGAACCAAAGAACCTGCAAAATGTTGTTCACATGTGTGACACAAGTGTTACATATGTTGGGGTGATTTACACCAAATTTACACATGTGTAACACCTGGGTAACACATGTGTGCACATGTGCAGTTTTGGTGAGGTTAACCCTTTAATTTGTTTTCTTTTGGTAGATTTCCACATCTTTCAAGAACTCATTTTCGAAAAAATGTTTGAGAAATGTTGAATCCTTTTTTTTCTACGAGCGCTAGAAGTGAAGGCAGTCTTGTCAATATTTTCACCTATCGTTCGCATTAGTCCCCCACTCGGCCAAACAACAACAGCAACAACAACAATTTATTATTAGAAAAGACAAATTACAATATTACATACCCACAATTAGCAAGGGCTATTCGAGGTATGGATCTGGTCAGAACGAGTAAACAATTCAGAGATTTTTGGAGGAGCACAATGGCTAAAAATATCATGCATTAGAGTAGCAATATGTTTAAAATAGAGCATATTCAGAGGCAAAAGACCGAAGCTGACAGAGGGATGGCATGAGATCTACTATCAGAAAAGTACATGAGACGAGGGCTCGTTTTTGAAGCAGAAGAATTTTGTTTAGATTAGAAGCGGCAGCTTGTCCCCAGGCAGCTAATCCATAGGAGATGTAAGGTTCAATTAAGGAACCATAGATTCTTAAGAGGGTACTTGTAGGCAGAAAATGCCTAAGCCTCGAGATAATCCCAACACCTTGACTTATTTTTGATGAAATATTTTTGGCCAAATGTGTCCAAATATGGAGCGTGACGTAAGAAAAGGACATTGTGCAAAAATATCCAAAGATTCGCGGTAATGCTTCAATTGTAACAGAGAAAATGGTTGAAAAATGTGTGGTTTTTGGATGCAGCAACTCTCGAAATGTAGAGAAAGGAATCAGCATGCATAAGATTCCTTCTGATAACGATCCAAGGCCTAAAGTCCGCCGAAGAAGAAAACGATGGATAAAGTTCGTGAATGAGACGCGCAAACACTGGACCCCGGGAAAGACTTCTTCAACATGCTCAGTGCATTTCAAGCCCGAAGACTTTACAAGACCTTTTCACTCTAATCTAAAACGACTCCTTAGGGAAGATGAATTTGGAGTTTGCGTTTAGCCAACTATCCATCTTGGAAAAAGAGCAGGTGAAAATGAGCATCAAGGTTCCCCAACCAAACGACAAAAGAGAATGGCAAGTAATCTTCTATTAGACCTGCTATTGTCACCCTGGTTTGGACAAGTATTATATCAAGTTATGAGCAACGTATTCTTCCTTTATAGAATGTCAGATCGGCCAAAGAAAGGGGGTCCAATTTGGATTTGTTGTGCGCAACCATTGAGGGAGAGCCATGGACTGATCATCAGGACACCACTCTTGGTGTGAGTGTAAGCTGTTCTATACTTTTTCTGTCAGTAAGCTGCTAATACATATTTTGCCCAGACAAATTATTAACACCAGGTATCTTTTATAGGTTAGTTGCACAAAATCAGAGACCAGTACTAATCAGGACACTACTCTTCATCTAAATGTAAGTTTTTCTTTATTGTTGTTGATGTACATGTATCCCTTTGATCTGCCAATGAGTCTGTGAAATACACTCTATGATACATATTTTGCCCAGATAAATTATTATTACCAGTTATATTTTATAGGTTAGTTGCACAGAATCAGAGACCAGTACAAATCAGACCACAACTCTTGATCTAAGGCCCTGTTTACAAGCAGGGAGGGTAACCCTAGTGCTAGGGTTATTCTAGCAGGTGGGTCAAAGATAGCCCGGGTTTACAAGCAAAATTTCACAGGTAGGGTTACCCTACCAAATGGGACAACTTAATAAGTGCACGCATTGCAAACAAAATGGCCAACAAGGGAAAGGTTCTGGTAGTCACTTCGATTCTACGGTTGTTGCTGCCAGTTATAGCTGCTAATCAGTGCGATGGAAAGCGACAGAAAGTTGCCATGTTTAATAAACGCGGCTATGGAATACAATAAAGCACTCGCTCGAATGGGACATGTAAAAAGAAGAATTATCTGACGAAGATGAAAGTCACAGGTCGATTTGTACTCTCGCACAAACTTGAGCATCTTTTCTACCTTGTCATCGGACCAAACTCAATTTGCCTTTTTCTTCTCTTTGTCCTTTCTCTGGATCAAATAAGAATTATGATCACTTGATAGTTTTCGCCAGATTGCGAGTCGTTATTTTTGTCCAGTCCGGTTGTTTGATTTGACTTGTCATCATGCTTGGGTGTGGAAGAACGAAATACGAGTAACGCGAATAACATACGGATACATAGGAGTAATGAATACGAAAAAATACGAGTAAAATTCATAGGAGTAAATTTTTAATTTTTTTTTTTTAATAACGTGAGAGAGCAAAGGATACTTGATACCTACTCGTCTTGCATTACTTCCCCGACTAAGGAAAGATTGCGTTACAAGAACGAACAATAGTGATCATGACTAAAACACCACACAAGTACAAACGTGTAGTTGCAAGCTTCCCAGACAGGCCTGTCACACAGTGGATGGTCTTCACGCGTTCAATCTTTACCATGCACTGAACAGATTGAAGAGCGTAATACTAATTTACAGACATTTGACACAGTTAAAAGGAACCGTCATGTACGTGTAACTAACAGTGGCAAGTGAAATGTTTTTACTACCGCAGATGATACAGTACCAAAAATCTGCTTTAGTTCAGTAACATAAAGGATAAAAGCACATGTTTTGCAAACCAAAAGAACCATCGATTGCATTATGATTTAAGCCAACTGAATAGTCATAGAATGACACGATCAGTAGCCATTAAGTCTTATATGTCTGTTTATATTTGTCGTTCAAAAGAGTGTTGTTAGAATATCAGGAAAAAATAATTCTTTGGATGTACTGTCAGTAGATAAATACTCTTTTGCTACACCGCAAATAGTAGGTGGGGAGAGAGTACAATACCATATTGATAGACTGCAAGCAGTCCCTTTCTAGATAGTTGAGGTCGCGCGAAATAGCCGAGCGCAAAAAAACGGGAGTGAACGAGCGGAGGGGAGCTTGGGGAGAGGTGGGAAAAATGAAAAGCATCTTGATAACAAAGTGGTAGCAATTTTAAAAATGACTGGCAAAAAGAACTTTTTAAACCTTACTATTCCCACAATAACAATACTCAGTGTAAATTATTGATATGCCTTCACACTGGAAATGTTATTAATTTGTTTTGTAGGTTGAGAAGAATGGTACTGTTAAATGATGCTTAAAAGTATTATCATTCTCTGTAACATAGCCCTGAGCCACCAAAAATAATTCAGTAAATTATACTGGGTTTTTAGGTTTAGTCTATTTTTTACTTATTTTTATTTTTAGTTAACTTTACAAAATATTTACGATATTCATTGGAGTTTTTTATTTTCCTCTAGTTTATTTGTCTTTTTGTTGTTTTCTTTTTTCAGACAAGCCAGTACAGTTTACTATTCCTAGGCACAGGAAGTCAAAGGAGGAGAAGAAAGAATGGTTCTTTGACCATATCAACGAGTATTTGGATAGGTTTGCTTTTGACTCAACTCAACTCACTGATGCGGCAGAGCAAGTTCAGCGTCTAGAGATGAATGAGAAGGAAGGCTATCCATGCTGGAAACCTGGATGTGATCGGACTTATGACTTTCACTCTGGTAGAGTCAGGTCTGAATTTTTTTATTTCACTTCATAACCTACCATTAAATTACATGTCCCTCCTCATTTTTTTATATCTTATGTATTTATTGAAGTGCACCAAACCCCAAATTTGTTTTTATTAGCATAAATGAATGGCTTCTTTTCTGGAGTGTTTTGCCAAACAAATTGTTTGATTTGGTAAAAATCCTTGATTTTCTGTGACCTGTTTAATTTGACGATATTTTTGTCCCAGGAACGAGCAATTATATTCTTCGAAATGTATAAATGTGACCTCTTGTAGATGTTCTTATTTCTTGTTACTATTTGTTGCTCGTGTCATGATTTATAAACTGTGTCCTTGTAATTCAATCAAAACTTATAGACATAAGTTGGAAGCAAGTTCAAGTTTATTCAAAAATGTTTAACATAAAATTCAAAGACAACACTAACCGGCAGGTAGCTAGAGCTAATCCAGGCGGCTGGTCAGAAGACTAATTTACAAGAATTAATTACAGTTTACAGAAATCTATATACAATTTGTCAGTGAGCCATACAAACAATGAAAAAAAGAAAGAAAAGAAAATAAGTGAACCTCTAAAGAAAAAGAAATACAAGTTGCTATACTCTAAATAGATTGATTTAATTACGATCATTACGATCAGTTTTGAAAACTCAGAGATGAGAGTAGGAATGCAAACATAATCATCCTCTTTTATTAAAATATGGAATAACAGGTCTTGCATTTTCCTCTTAAAGCTGTACTTGGGTAATTTTCGAAGTTTTAAGGGAATACTGTTCCATAATTTAGCCCCAAGTCGAGAAAAAGATTTAGATTGTTGGTTTAGTCTCGAATTTTTAATGTGGTAGTTTCCAGTTGAGGACAATCTCGTATTATAATTACGTGTCTCTCTTGAAAAGTAAAAAAGATTAGAAATATTACAAGGTGCCAATTTATTGATTAGCAAATTTACAGGCGAAAGTCGACGACAAAATGTTGGAGAAGTCTAGTACTTCCACGCCGCCCCGTTCCCCTGCCGAACCAACTGAAGCATACTACAGATGTAGAGCAAACTGTGATCTTGTTTACAAGTACAAAAAGACTAGGAATACGTGAAGAATGTCTTCCTACATAAAACCCGTTCTTTCTTATAGCCATAGCAGAAAGAAAGCTAATTTTAAGTTCTCATTTGAGAGTCCCTGTTTGATCAAGGTAATATACTGCCATCAGAGAGTAATATATATTACTTTGCTAAATATTATATTTCACTACTGGAGGTGGAAGTATCAAGTTATTGGAGCTTTGGAACCACCTTCCCCAGTTGGCAAAAGTTCACTATGATTTTTAATTAGTTTTTTTGTCGTTGTTAAATTATAGACATGAGAAGGACAAACATCCCTACCTAGACCTTGCAAGTACTGAAGAGACTGTTGACAACGAAAATAAAGGATCTGATGAAAAAGGAAGACCATATTTTCAACTACCAAAAGGCCAAGCTTCCCTATGGGTTATTACTGTTTGATTTTGGT